>NC_133620.1:57482667-57782667 GCF_048593235.1 Sminthopsis crassicaudata | reverse complement strand
GATTGGTTGTCCTTCATCAGAGAGGAGGAATCAGAAGTTTCTAGAGGTTAAAGACTGCATTTCTTGTCTACAAATGTAAGACTCTATTCACTATATCTTATTGCCTCATTATTCTGCCCATGCTAGAGATAAATGAATACTCCAAAGCTTTGTTAAGCCACTAAATCTCATAAGGGTTTCTCTATGTAATTTGTGTCTAGACATTTACTTGCAATGTAGTTATTATAAGTAGGGGTGTTGGGAGAGGGAGTATCCATTGTACAGGGTTGGGTCTTACTTTTAAAACCAGTGAAAACTCCTGGAAATAAGCTCTTGGTTAATATACTTAATTGCTTTACTAGAAAGAAAATGCACCAGTTAGGAGTGGTCAAGTGTTCAACCTAATAGCTTGTGACTCTAGGCAAATCACTTAATCTCTGTTTGCCCTAATTTCCACATCTATGAAATGTAGATAATGCACCTACATTGTAAGGTTGTTGAGTATCAAATAAAATAATAATTGTAAAATGTTTAGCACGATGCCTAATATATGGTAATTGCTATGTAAATACTAGCTATTATTATATATTTGCATAATTTTATATTTATTTATATATATTTATATTTATCAGAAGAGATGTGATATAGTTGATCCAACTTAAAAGGACAGTCATAGACTTGTAGAATGTTGGAGCTGAAAGGATTAGAGAGGGCATCAAATTCAACCAACTCATTTTATACAAATGAGTAAACTGAAACTCAGCAAGATGATGATATTTGCTTAAGATAACACAATAAATTTTCAGTGGAACAGTTCTGTTACACCATGCTGACCCTAACAAATAAGTGAGCTCAGACATTTGGGGATAAAACTTTCATTATTTTCATGACTAGGATCGTGATTCAATTCAACTATATACTCATTTCTTTTTTTCTTTTTCTTTTTTTGCTGAGGTAATTGGGGTTAAGTGACTTGCCCAGGGTCACACAGTTAGGAAGTGTTAAGTGTCCAAAGTCACATTTGAACTCAGGTCCTCCTGACTTCAGGGCTGGTGCTCTATCCACTGCACCACCTAGCTGCCCCTAAATGCTCATTTATTAATTGCCTACTATGTAACTGATTGGCATAGTGGAAAGAGTGTTGGGCTGAAGTGAAGAAACACTGAGTTTGAATCGTATTTCAGACAGTTCATAGTTGTGTGATCCAAGTAAGTCATTTCATATCAGCTTCAATTTCATGGAGATAATGACAGCACGTGCCTCACCGTGTTGTTGTGAGAATCAACATATAAAATGATACAACCCTTTGCAAGGCTTAAAGTGTTATATAATAGTTAGCTTTTATATAAATGATAGCTGTTCAAAGCACTGAAAGAGATACAAAGACAAAACGAAATAATTGTTGCCTTCAAGAAGTCAGCATCATTATTCTTTTGGAAGCCTGCATTCTACTGGAGAGATATAACATGGACCTGAATAAATGAAAATGAAGTCTAGAAAAAAACAATATAAAGTGTTTTCAAGAGGGAGAAAAAAACTGATAATACAGGAAAAGTTCTAGTAGGAGACAGCATCTGAGTTCTGTCTAAAAGGAAACTAAGATTTTTGGTAGGTACAGGTGATGAGAGCACATTCTGAAGCTGGAGGATCATTTGTGCAAAGGCATGGAAGTGGGAAATGGAATTGTGGGAACAACTCATAGAGTGGTTTGCCTGGAAGGGAGACTTATGTGAAGATGAGTGATATGAAATAAGTTTGGAAAGGAGGATGGGAGGGTTGTAGATGGTTTCAAATATTTTGCTGAGAAGTTTGTCTTTTATACTAGAGACAAAAGAGAATCAATGAAAAATGTTGAGGGCTGACATGGTTGATTTTGTATTTTAAGAGTATTAATTTGGCAAACTGTGGAGGATGGATTGGAGAAGGGAGAGAATAGAGGTATTGAAAAGTCGGGTGAGGAGTGTTGAAGTCCTGAATTAGAATAGAAGTTTATGGGATCAAAAAGAAGGAAATAGTCAAGATAACTATAATCATCATTATGATTTATATTAAGGCCTTCAGAAGTTGACTTCTGTAAGACCATTATCACTTATAGAATAGCTACCTTCTTTCTTTAGCAGATTCTTTAATTTACTTGTTTTCTTTGTGATTAATTAAAAACACAGTATGATTACAAGTAATTTAACAGGAAAGATTTTTTTTTTCTCATGCAATATCTAGAATGGAGACAATAGTAGACCAGGAGGAGACACACTCTGGCCTGGAAAACAAGCAGCAAAAACAGCCAAGAAAAACAAACAGAAGATTATATTCAGCCACTGGATTTTTTCCCCCTTCAAAGACGACAGTCTGGAAGCATGCAGGAAAAGCCCTGTAAATTCACCAGCTTTCTTTATATGGAAGCATCTTCCGTTACGGGAATTTGCTGGGGCAGCTCCTGTGCTATAGAGGTGTCCATCACTTTGTACACTCCAGTAGAGCCTCAAGGAAGAAGTCTCAAGATAAGAGCCTGCCAAGAAGAAAGAAGGGAAGATCATTAAAATTATGAGACTGAAAATTATAGGAAACTTAAAAAAAAAGATTATTGGAGGGAAATTCCAGAGTTTTACAGAGAAGAAATGAAGAGAGTTTACATGGCACATGCTAAACTCAGTTCAGATTTTTTGTGTTATTTTCTTAGTGATTTTCTTTCTTTATGAAGATTCAAAGTACTGACTTTCTCTAAAAGACAGTGAGCCATGCTTTCACCCACAGCAAGAGGTGATGAATACAAACTACCAATTTATCACCATTTGCAGAAATATGGTTAGAGAAGGTACCTAGCATTACCACATTCATTCATTCACTCACTCATTCATTTATTTATTTATTCATTCCTTTAATAATCAATCAACAGACATTTAAGCACCTACTGTGTGGCAAGCACTATATTAGATACTGGAGCTACAGAGTGAAAAATGAAGCAATCTATCATCACGGACTTTTATTCTATTAGAGGAAACAGCATGTACATGTTTGTAATAAGGGTCTGTATAATAGGAGCCCAATGCTTTGAGAATATGTTGTATGGTCTGTCTGGTATCAACCTACATAGGATAGAGGGCTGCATCCTTACTGAATAATCTTCCCTTTCAACACACACGTGTGTGTGCATGTGCACATACATGTATATG
Organism: Sminthopsis crassicaudata; assembly: GCF_048593235.1. NCBI lineage: Eukaryota > Metazoa > Chordata > Mammalia > Dasyuromorphia > Dasyuridae > Sminthopsis > Sminthopsis crassicaudata. The sequence goes on along the minus strand of NC_133620.1, from coordinate 57,779,515 downwards.
TATGTATTTACATATTTCACAGGAAGCTCATTGGCCCACTGGTTAAAATGCTGATCCTGGAGACATCATCATTGAGGACTGATCAAATTTACATATTTCACACATAAATAAAAAATTAGGTTGACATAATGTTCAGCACCTCAAAATCAAAAAGACCTGAATCCAAGTTCTACCTATGAAATATTCTGGCTGTAACATCCTAGGTAGGACATTTACCTTCTAGATACTTCAGGACTATATAGGTTGTGGAGAAGGTGCTGAACTGCATTGACAGAAGTTTTCTCAAGTGGGTGAATGAAATTGCAAGTCCAATTTTTACCTCTATGTAAACAAATATTTATAGTTTACCGCTTATATAAGGAAACTTTCTTCTCTTTCATTTCTTCTCTGAGCTAGAGACAAAATGAAAAACAGTTTTTGCCCTTGGGGAGTTTACATTGCACTGAGGAATAAAATATTTAAGTAGAAAAATAAATCTAAAACTTCTTCTAAGAAGTAACATGGGTTGAGGCTTGAAGAAAGCCAAATATCCCTATTAACAGAAAAGTGGGCTCATTTTCACCTTTTTCTCTCAAAGCAAAGAGTAGAAATCCCTAAACAATTGGGAGTTAAAGTTAAATTGAACCGTCAAAGGGAACTATTTGTTTTGTTGCAGATTTTCTACTAATTCAAGCTAGGCAACACATAGGTAATGTGTTGACCCAAGGTGACAGACTGGTTCCAGGAACTCTTCTGACCTTAGATTTTGGTTAAACTTAATGATCAAAGTTTTATTCTTGATTAAACATAAGCTTTGTTTCTCTTTTTTTAAAATAGTATTTTATTTTTCCAACTAGTTTTTGACATTCATCTTTGCAAAACCTTGAAACCTAAGCTTTGAATAAATGATTTTTGGGTTCAAGCAGCATCTACCATGGCAAATAGAGCAACAACATCTTATTAAACCCGTCTATATATGTTATCCCTGAATCATTCAAGATCTGTTTGTATAGAATATTCTATCCTCAAAATTCCCTTTTCTTTTAACTTCCTCCCTTCCCCCCCACCACAAAAGTTACTTTCTATCCCCTATAACCCATGCTATCCTATGGTACCCTCTGTTGTAGTCTAGTGGCTAATGCAGCTGATACCTTACATTCCCCTCTTCTACTTCTTTTTCTTCAACATGCTCAAGCATGAGCAGACTTTGTCCATCCAGAAAAAAATAAGATAAAGAGTTAAAGCACATCCCATATATTTTTCTTGGGGGAAAGAAGGGATAAGATAGGAATTTCATTGGAAGAGAAGTCAGAGGTTTAAGGGCAGGTATTTAAGATTGAATAATCCCAATTGTTTTTCAATACTAATTACACTTAGGAGAATATTTAGTCCACTTTTTCTACTTGCACAAAAAGAGTAGCAATTTTAGAATGAAAGAAAAATTTCTTTAGATGTCCTCAGAATTTTCCTTGTCTCTGAAAAAGACTAAATTAAAACAATTTTCTAATTTTGGTCTTCACTTCATTACAAGAAATTCCAAAGGATCTTTCATGGGTTTGCAGCTGGAAAAGAGCTCAAAGGCTAGCTGGTCTCATTTCCTGAGATTACAGATGAGAACAATAGGACTAGAGAAGCTAATGATTTCTTCAAGGTCACATAGGTTCATAGGATCATAGATTAAGGTCTACAAGAGACTACAGTGGGTATCTTGTTCAGCCCCTTTAGTTTTACAGATAAGGAAACTGAGGCTCAGAGATATTAAGTAATTTGCTAAAGGTTACATAGGTAGTCACTCCATATCCATTGCTTTTTTTTTTAGGGTCACCTAGACCAGAGATCAGGAAAGACACTTAAGATCTTGACAAACAATTCCTGATTTAATCAATGAGCTCTGAACATAACCCTCTCAGACTTCCCAACCCCTGTATTGTCTAGATTAGAGATTCCACAAAGGGAAAAGAATAGACATCTACCCATAAGAAAGATAGAAAATGTTTGTGGTGGGAAAGAACTGGAAATACAGGTATACTCCTCAATTGGGAAATGGTTGCACAAGTTAAATAAGAAATGGTAAATAATTGTGGGGGAATACTATAGTGCTATAAGACAATTTGAATGAAGAACAAAATAAGCAGAACCAAGAGAATGTTATATACAGTACCAGCAGCATTGTTTTAAGAAAAAGTTATTTTTTACTATAAATACCCCAAAGATCTACAAAATACATATGAAAAAAATACTCTGCATCTAGAGAAGAACTGATAAATAAAAATAGGTATAGAATAATTTTATACATGCATATGTGTATATGTGTTTGTGTGTCTATATATGTATATTTATATATGTATATTCCCATATATACACACATACATATATTTGTATTTAAGGGTAACCATCTCTATAGTGGAGGATGAGGAAAGAAATTTATATAACAATTTTGTTATGTATTTTGTTATGTGCATAGCAGATTTGAGGTTTCAAATATAATCATCTTTATTGTAATATGTTATGGAAGTGGTTTTTTTTATTCCATAAAATGAAAATAAAACTTAAAAAAAGGAAGATAAGTAGGATAGTAAAATTAACCTAGGACCTGGAACTAGTAGGGACCTGGATTTGAATCCCACTTCCAGTATTTATTTTTTATTTTGCATTTTATTTGTTTACATATTTTTATTTTTTTTTAAGAAAAAACAATAAAAAAAAAAGAAAAAGAAAAGGAAAAACAAAACAAATCATTGTCATCTTCTCAGAAGAACATCAGGGAGGATTCAAAATATAGAACAATACATTTCCATTTCAATAAAGCAAATATTATAATAGAAGAAATTGTATTCACAAGGATCCATCTTTTCTTACAAACATTTAGAAGTGTGTGATCATGAACAAGCCATCTCTCTCTCTCTCTCTCTCTCTAGCCTCAGTTTCCTTATCTGTAAGATAAGATAATAGCTGTGGTAACAACCTTACTGGGTTTCATGAGGATTCAGTGGAAGTTCTTTGTAAGCATAAAGAGTGGAGTAAATGCCACCTGTTACAATGTGTCAATATGTTGAAAACCAAGAGTCAGAAATGGAGAGTACCTATAGGTATGTTTAGATGTATAATACCTGTAAAAGTTTGTATCTTTTGATGTTCACTTTTGTTTCATATTTTTTGTACTTGACTTTATTATAAACATGTCATAAAAGAGAGTATTATTTTTAATTATCCACTTCAGAACTTGTCTGTGGATGTATCCACTAGACAGACATCTGTTAGAGTTCTCAGAAAGATACTGCTCCTTAAAAAACAATTGAATTGATGAGATAGACAAAAAAATTGGATTATGTTAGCAAAGTAGAGATAGAAGCTGATTTTAAAATTTCAACTGGTCAGTTCCAAACTGGTCAATATTAGCCTGTGTTGGAAAGAGTGGCTGTGTGTTATTTCTAATCCTAGAACTTACTTATTAGGCTTTAGGAAATCATAGAATATATAAGATATATCAAAGGGACAGTAGAATGATAGAGGGGTGGCAGACTTTGGGGAAAAGATTTATAACACTGTGGATATTCCCAGGAATCTTTCCTTCTCGGGAAATTCCCCACTTTCTAACTTGGCGACATCCTTCTATTATTCAGTCATTATGTCATCAAATTCCATAGGAAGTTCCCTCTTTAAAAGGACTCGTATACCCAGGGTTTGCTGCAGTTCTTGGCAGACACTACTACCAGAGTGTGAGAGAGCGCAGTACATCGAAACTGTAGTTGACGAAATCAGGAGAGCAGAATACCAGATTGTGGAACTGTAAGTACAATTGACTATTGATTGACTAAACCATGATCAGAATTCATTATAGAACTGAGATTCCAGACCTTGTGGAGAAGACATTCTGTCAATATTACCCAGGTGGATTTGTATAATTTTTAGACTGGCTAAAAGTCCAACTTTCTCTCTGATGCTAGACACAAATCCAGAATCTATCTTTTGCTAACTTGTTGGAGTCTTTAAGGCTTTGCTTTTGAAGAATATTTTACAATATAGTGTTTATCAAGCTTATGATTTAACATTTCTTTAAAGTCATCATCTTATAATATTTTCAAGAAGCATAATTATTTTATAATATTAAGGATAATGAGATAGATAGTGGATGGATTTCTGAGTTTGGAGTCGTGCTGAGTTTGAACACTGCTCAAGATATTTATCATCTGTATCTCTGGACAAGCCTCCAGGAACCTCAGTTTCCTCATCCATAAATACCTATGGGAATAAAATTTATCTTTAAAGCATTGCTGTGAAAAGCAAATGGGATTATATATGTAAATCACCTTAGATATCTTAAAGTTATTTTTGAATGTCAATTTCATTTTAAAAATAAATTCTGTCCTTTCCCCCCTCAGAAAACTATTTCAACACTAATACTGTGAGGAAAATAATGGTTTCCAAAATGATGACTGTCTTGTCATTTCTTCCTGGATTCATTTTTGGTAAGATCATATTTGTTTGAGAAAACTGGGATCACTAATTAATAGGGGATCAAAAAATTCCTTTTGCATAGGTATACCTTATATAATATTACTTGGTTATGGAAAAATGTGATTTTAAAGCAAATGATATTAAAACGGGAAGCTGAGAAAACTGCTTGGAATCAAAGCACTGAGCTTTGTGTGACCATAATGAGGGGTCTTTGTTAATCTCTTTCCAACTCCTAGAAGGGTGACAAAAATACAGCCCTTCTCAAGTTCCCCAGGAAAATTTCATATTGATTCTGAACTTGTCCAACTATATGGGTATTATTTCAAGGGCAAAACCTCCCAACAAATCCATAAAACTAGAACAAGGATATGTCAGAAGAACAGTTTACTTATGGCATAAAATTGTACTCTTCCTTTTCTAGCATTTCTTCTGTTTGAAAGGAGTGATGCTTGGTTATATGCATCTTCTGAAGTGAATATGACGTATGAACAGGCCAGGAACTATTGTCAGGAGAGGTACACAGACCTGGTTGCCATTCAAAACAAGAATGAAATCGAGTACCTAAATAGAACACTAAGATTCTCCCCAAGTTACTACTGGATTGGAATTAGAAAAATCAATGGTGTCTGGACCTGGGTAGGAACACAGAAGCCACTGACCAAAGAGGCCATGAACTGGGCTCCTAATGAACCCAACAATAAGCAAAATAATGAGGACTGTGTGGAGATCTATATCAAGCGGAAAAAAGATTCAGGCATGTGGAATGATGAGAGATGCACCAAAGAGAAGCTGGCCTTGTGTTATACAGGTATGGTACATGATGAATTAGTAGGAAGTGATGATGGTAGGATGGTGGAGAGTGATACTTGAATAATAGCTATCAAAAATAGATTTAAATTGCTTTAAATATTGCAAAGTGCTTTATATGTGTATATATATATATATATATCATTCTATTTGATTCTGAAGTACCTACCTTATAAGTTTCCAATGTTGAAAGAATGAGATATGTATGCAAATCTACTTGTGACTTTTAAGTCAATATAGTTAATTATTCATAGCCAGGTGGTGCATGGATGGAGTGCTGGACCTAGTATCAAGAAGACCTGAGTTCAAATATTGCTTCAGGCATTTCTTTGTTATGTAACTCTAGACAAGTCACTTCTCTCATCTTTCATTTCTTCATCTGAAAAATGGGGATGATAATAGTACCTACAATAATAGCATCTTTTGGGTTTGGAAAAATGAGATGAGATTTAATCTTTGCAAACCTTAAAGTACTATATGAAAGCAAGCCATTGCTTATAATCATAACTGTTATTGCAATTATTATTACAATCAAAATGAATGTGTATGTGTATGTGTTTGTAGTTACAAGTCACTAAGGCTGAGATGTGTGTATGTTTGGAGTGTTGGGTACCAATGTTCAGAGACAATGAGGAAATATGGTCCCCACAGTTTGCAAAATAGTCCTATGATTATAAAAGTAAATACCACCTGATATGATTTCAGTCTGAAATATATTAAAAATGATATTTGAAAAAGATGAATCTGAAAAATATAGGCCTGTCCTTTTGACAGGCCCTTAAGCTGAAGTCAGACCCATAAAGTCCTTTAGCAAGCATCTTATGATTCATGTGAAGGTGTAATAGCAGCATCAGTGACAGTCCTTTTGGTTTCAGCCTCCTGTACCAGCAACTCCTGCAATGGCCATGGGGAGTGTGTGGAGACCATCAACAATTTTACTTGCCAGTGCTATCCAGGGTTCACTGGTTCCCAGTGTGAGCACGGTAAGATCTATTCTGCCTAATCCACTTGCTCTATTATTTTAACCTCACCTCATCCTCTTCCATGTCTTTGGAGTGGAGTCTTCATCAAACCACTTTCCCTCATACATTAGTGAGTAAGGCTGTTTTTGTTTTCTATCATAGTTGTGACCTGTGAATCTCAGGCCAATCCTGAGCATGGTGTCCTGATGTGCAGCCATCCAGTGGGGTATTTCAATTCTTCTTGCTCTGTCAGTTGTGAGGAAGGCTACATCCCAACCAGTGCTAACGCAGTGCAATGTACTTCTTCTGGAAAATGGAGTGGACCGAGCCCTACCTGTAAAGGTATTTTACTTTTCTACAAGATAGAAAGTTTTGGAACTCATCCCAGAATGTTTGTTTTATCCCTTTTATAGTAAGTTATTTTAGAACATGATTGATTCTGTCTTCCAATATCTATAGTCAACTCAAGAACTGAACTAATAGACAGAAACAACTATGAGGATAATTCAAAATGGCAGCCATTCAAAACATGATAGATCTTTGGCTTTGAAGACTGTATTTTATTCTGTTTGAATAGGAATGATCCCTGTTATGAGTACTTAGAATACTTGAGACCACAACATAAATTAAACAATGCTTCTTTTTTAGTCATCTCCTTTCTTTCCTATCCATCTTATTCCTCCATACTGGGAATAGACTATTTCACCTTTATTTAAACTGACATAAAACTTTAGCTTAAAAGCAAAGCCAGTATTTCCACCCATTTGTTGGTTTGTACCAGGGAGAATTTTAATTTAAATTATAATATGATATATTATAATTATATTATATCATTATAATTAATTAGTTTAATTAATTTCCTTTTCTTATAGTTTCTTTTGGGCTTGATAAAATCAAGATTCACTTAATGTTAGCAAAGTACAGAAATTTTTAATAGATAATTCTCAATGTAGGTAATCAAAAGTTGCTTTTCTCTGTTAAACTGGAAGTCACATATGAAAGGTTTAATGTACACTCCTCAAGTGTCTTAATTTTAGGGACTTGTAGGACAGTCTCAGTCCTATACAGAAGAACTATGCTGTTGTCTGTCAAATTCATGGTCCCATTTCTAATTTCTAGTGGTAGAGTGTGATGCACTAACAAGTCCTGCTCATGGATCCACAAATTGCTCCCAAAGCCTTGGAATCTTTCCATGGAATACAACCTGTGTGTTTGACTGCGACTCTGGATTTGAGCTCACAGGTTCCAAGAGGCTTCATTGTAACTCATCTGGGAAGTGGGACATGGAGAAACCAATGTGTCAAGGTAGGATGTTTTAATATCAAGAGACAATTTAAAAGGGAGTTTTCTTGTAATGTATTAGTAAAGGAGTCAAACAGATGGCTAACAGGAATGTGTATGCTTTTCTGTGTACTTCAGCCATGAAATGTAATGCTCCCAGCCAGCTCCCCAATGGCTCTGTGAAGTGTGCCCATTCCCCCACTGGAGACTTCACCTACCAGTCCATCTGTAGTTTCAGTTGTGAGGAAGGCTTTAAGCTTCAAGGATCACCCCAGCTTGAGTGCACAGCTCAGGGGCAGTGGACACAGCAATTCCCAACCTGTGAAGGTAAGACCAAATGTTTATCTTTTAACATTATAACATAATAGGCTCAGCAGCTTTCTCTTCCCTGAATGGAGATGCCATTTCTTAAAAATCATGTTTTGAAATGAAGCCAGGTGCCTTCTTGGACTTTTGAGATCAGATTCAGGGGGCAATATGGACCCCATTCATATGTTTAAAGCATTTAATTGCCTCTAGTTGTAAGGCTGATCTAGCCAATTTCCCCTCAAGTAGGCAAAGAGTATTGAATATTGAATTAGACTGGGCTATCTCCTAAGTGATTCACGACCTAGAATTAGCTGCTTCTTCACTTTTGTCATTCACAAAATGGATCTCAGTTCACGCATCAAACTGCAAGTGCTTCCATATTGTTCTGCAATCTTGACACTGAGTTTTTCATTTGTGTTCATTAGCTATACAGTGTAAAGTACCTTCCAGACCAGAGAGAGGCTACATGGATTGCCTTTCTAGTCTTTCTGGAAGTTTTCAAAGTGGCTCCAGTTGTGAGTTCTCTTGTGAGGAAGGATTTATGTTGAAAGGACCCAAGAGACTCCAGTGTGACTTAACAGGACAATGGGACAAGGAGGAGCCCATGTGTGAAGGTAGTTTTATTTGTAAATCCAAACTTTTTTTTGACATATGGCTTTATTTCTTGAGCAGTCAGTCTATCACTGAATTAATCAAGCAAACTGCTAATGATAATGGTGTTTTTGTGCACTTGTTTGTATTACAGTCATGAAATGTGATGCTGTGAGACAGCCCCAGAATGGCTTTATGAAATGTGCGCATTCCTCTACTGGAGACTTCACTTTCCAGTCAGTCTGTAGCTTCAGCTGTGAGGAAGGTTTTGAATTGCAAGGATCACCCCAACTTGAGTGCTCAGCTCAGGGGCAGTGGACACAACAAATGCCAACCTGTATAGGTAGGACGAAATTTCATTCCTTTCACATGCAGATGGCTCAGTTTGTTGGGAGATGCTAAAAGCTTAAAACTCATGGCATGAAAAGAGATGGCCATTTGAACTAATGAGTCAAATTTGATGTGCTACATGAAAACCTGTATTTGAATCCTTCATCATACACTAATAATCTGTATAAGTAGCAGTGTCAAGAGTGAGAGACTTGGAGTTAGAAAGTTCTGAGTTCAAATCCAGACTTACCAATTCTGTGATCAACTCAAATAACATGTTTGCTTTAGTTTCCTCAGCTATAAAATGGGGATAATAAAAGTTCGTACTTCACATGATCTTTGTGAATATAGAAGAGATAGTATTTGTGAAGTGCTTAGGTCAGTGCCTACCACATAGTAGTGCCTTATTCCTCCTGTGAAATCCTGAACAAGAAACTTAGCTTCTTCTTATTCTTCTATTAGTGAGAATTTGGGTTCAAATATTCCCTGTGCTACTTATTATATGTGTCAATTTGGACAAATCATTAGGCAAGTGAGTTGGATGGGTGAAACAATATCTGCCTCATCTTCCATCTTTAGCTCTTATGATGTTACCCAGAAAAAATGCTGATATAAAAAGATCATGTATCTATTTGTGTTTGTTACAGCCATGAAATGTGATGCTATGAGCCAGCCCCAGAATGGCTTTATGAAATGTGCTCATTCTCCTACTGGAGACTACACTTACCAGTCAATCTGTAGCTTCAGCTGTGAGGAAGGTTTTGCATTGCAAGGATCACCCCAACTTGAGTGTACAGCCCAGGGGCAATGGACACAACAAATGCCAACCTGTGAAGGTAGGACTGAGCTTAGGTTTTGTTTTTTTCAAAAATATTTCTTTTTATTTGTGAAAGTGAAATTGAGATAATTTATTTCAAAGAAATAAAAATGTATAACTTTGATGACTAAAACATAAACCAAACTTTTAATTAAAAATTAACTTAGGTTCTTAGGTGGGCCAATCAGCTCTTGGGGGCCATTTAACACCTAGGTAATTAAAACCTCAATCTTGATTCTTTTATGCTGAAAACATCAATTTAAATGTTTTTGGCCTTTAATTCAAACCAGGTAAATTTTAAGATTAGAGGGATCACTCATAATCATATACTACCTTTCATATTATAGGTTACTTTACTCAGATGATTTGTGAATAATCTTAGAGAAATATGACAGCTAGCCTAGAAACAGAGAAATTTTGGAGGGAAATTCATGTGCACATATTTTAACTAGCCTGAATATTTCCCGATAGACTTTCCTTAACCTCATGCATCTCTTTCTTTGAATGTCATTTCTAGTGGTACAATGCCCTATCCTGAAAGCCCCTAAGGAGATCAACATGACCTGTCATGGAGATGGGAATTTCCTCTATGGCACAAGATGTGTTTTTGAATGCCCTGAGGGATGGAAACTCAATGGCTCAGATTCCTTGGCTTGCAAAGCCACAGGAAGTTGGTCTGGGATGCTACCTTCCTGTGAAGGTAAGGAAGCAGGGTCAGTTCACTAAGAGAGTGTGGGTTAAAGTATAAAATCTGGCGATCTGGCTGTTTGGGGAAAGTTATAAGGGACTACAATTGTCCATCTTTCTCATGCATTTATTCATTTACCTAATAAGTTATTAAGGGTCTGTCAAAAAAAAAAAAGGAATGCTACTGGGCACAGAAGATTAAAAAGAGTCTTTGATATCAAAGATGTTACATTCTTTATCCAGAGAGATTGTATAAATTAACAAACTCCATGGGGATAGAGAAAAATAGGACAAAATATATTTTTTATTTAGAGGATGGGTCAGCAAACCATGGCCAAATCTGGCCCTTGACTTATTTTGGTATGGCTGTGAGTTAAGAATTGTTTTAAACCCCAGCTGTACAGAAACAGATGGTGGAGCAGATTAGGCCTGCTGAGAGTTCAGGAATTTTGTTAAGAAGATTAAATCTATTTTGAATAACTTTTAACTAAAATTTAGCATAGCCCTTAATTATGGAAAAATATTCTGAGAAAGGGCTTCTAGATTTCATCAGTCATAGCTTCTGCTCTGGAAATGGGACACTCTTTCCTCACTTAACAAACCTCTTACTCAGGGATACTATCCATCTAAGCAGTAGCATTTGAACAACACCTTTCAATAGTAACCTTTGAACAAAATCCATTGTTTGTCAAGTCTTTAATGAATGACTTCTTCCCCTTACATTACTTGAAACAAAAATGCCAAGTGTAGTAAATCATCTCATTAACAGGAGAAAAGACCAAGAAGAGGGGACTTTAAATCTGCTTACAAGAATCTTTTTTCATTTGAATATCAATTATTAAGTCTTTTCCTTCTCATTCCCATAGCTCCTGAGGAGTCAAACACTTCCATGGTCGTTGGTCTGGCTACCAGTGGAACCTTCCTCTTGACGACATCATCATTTCTTCTCTGGCTTATAAAACGTCTTCGAAACAAAGGTGAGTACACTTTCTGCATCTCTTTGTAAATACTCTCCAAATAAACTTGTGGAAATAATTTTCACAAAAGAATAGGTGAATGAAGGAAGAGACCATAATACCTTTTATAAAGGGTTTTGATAACTAAAGGAAGTTCTAACAGGATGGATGATACAGGACTTTTCCAGCCAGTGGGAATGTCAAGATGGGAACACCTTGGGGAATAATAGTCCAACTTAACAGTAACAGATTCAGTGTTAAGAGGCAGTGTTAAGAGGCAATATGGCAGAAGGGTCGCCCTTCAAATTACCAACCCTAGGATTCAGGTCCTAGCCCAGTAAAAACTAGCTGCATAAACCTGAGCAAATAATCTCTTTTGGTGATACAGAAGTGTTCCCAAAAAGTTTCTGAGATGTATCACTGGAGAAAATTTCCATACCAAGTTTTTTTTTTTTTTTTTTTTTTTTTACTACAATGAAAATTACAGATGTATATCAAAAGAAGTTAACATTACAGAAAAGAAGGGTCAAAAATAATGCTTCCAAAGTATATTTCTTGAAAGTCCCAGGTTTAAATGTGATCTGAGGAAATTATAGGATAATAGATTCAGAACTTGATGTAATTCAGAATCATTTTAGTCTCACTTCCTCCCTTTACAAGGAAACTGTCTTTACTAAGGTTGTATAGTTACTAAGTGGCAAAAATGAAATTCAAACTTAGGATTTCTATTTTCAAATCCAGTGTTTTTTTCCTTTTGCTGAGGCAATTGGGGTTAAGTTACTTGCCCGGCGTCACACAGATAGGAAGTATTAAGTGTCTGAGGCCACATTTGAACTCAGATCCTCCTGACTTTAGGACTGGTGGTCTATCCATTGTACCATCTAGCTGACCCTCAAGACTTTTTTTTTTTTTTAAATGGGAAAAGCATTCTGCTAGTGAATTATTTGGTCTGCATTTGAGAGAGGAGGAATGAATACCTGACTCATGAAGTTGTGAAAAAAAGTGTTGTTAACCTTAAAACACTGGACAAATGTGAATTATTATTATTAATTGTTATTTTATCAAGAGGCAATATGGTGGATAGAGAGTTGACTTTGAAGTCAGGGAGACCTAGGTGAAAGCCCCACCTTTGACATGTACTGATCATGTGATCACAAGCAATTCACTTAATCTCTCAGTGCTCCAGGTAGCTTCCTAAAATACAAAGAAGATGCTGACCTGTTTGCTTAGATGATGACTTTGCACTTCTTATTTGCATTCCTTATACTAGTAAAATCGTAGGTCCAGTACCTATCTCTATTATTAGTATTATTACCTAAAACAAGGTAATTCAAATCTTACCAATAACTGATCTTTCAAAACAATATAAAATTTATAAGAGTCAAACAAAATTAAATTTATTAAAAGGGCTGGGAGCTCAATTGTCAGAAAGGATAAATGAATAACTAGGGAAAAAGGCAAATAATTAAAAATGAGTTTATTTCATGACACTAATGATTTTTTTTTCTTTCCCTTGCAGCAAAGAAATTTAATCCTGCTAGGTAAGTTTTATTCTTGTAAATATATAAAATATATCAGCTAATATTTTACACAAATATTTTCCTCCCTTTTCTATTGGAGAACAGTGGTTTACCTTGTCTTGTCTTGTGTGTTTTGCAGTAGCTGCCAAACTCTTGATTTAGATGGAGTATACCAAGCATCTTCTGAGTTAGTTTAAGTCCAACAGGATCAGGTAAGGTATCTACCTTTATTAAAAATCCATTTGGTATTAGTGTTATCATCCTTTATTTATATGGCATTAGTTCTATTGAAGCAGAATTTCCTTAGATTTTGAGGATAATTGTCATACCTTATTTGTAATAAACAAATAGAATCATAGAAAGGGAGCCAGTACTACAGCAACCTAATAAACCATTTAATTCTTTTATTCATTCAACAGAAATTTAATGTTTAACATCTATGTTTAACAGGACATTACAAACACTTTGGACAAGGCAACTTAGCTATTGGTGCCCAAATACTCCCTTTTCAATGAGAATAGGTATAGGGATATTCTAAAGATTTGGTGAATTGGATTTACCAATGCACAATTTTATTCCAATTCAGTTAATATCCCACTGTGTACAAAAAGCCTTGTATTGGGTATGGGGGAGATATAAACTTTACTAAGACATGGTCCCCTTCTTCACTGCTCTTTACCATCAAAGCATTTTGTGTTCACAAATGGTTGCACCTATAGATATTTTATTAGAAAGCATTTGGTTTGGCTGGGTGGGGAAAAATGCACATGTAAATTATGACGTTGGTGGTTAGAACCAGATATTAAGAACAGAAAAATTCAGAACTTGTTCATGTTCTGAATGGATTTACTTTTGTCTTTGCAGAAACTGAAAATGCTTCTACCGATATGTCATAGGAAACTAGGCTTCTCAGCCATGTGCCTAGCCAGTGGACACTTCTCAAGAAGAAAATCTTCCTTGGATCACTGGTTTTTCCAAGTCTAAAATCATTACCCTGGCATCCATAAGGATTCTCTATTGACCAGGTCTAGGTGACTAGGGCTATCTCCTGTCTTTCTAGTGGGAAGAGTCAGCTTCCATTTAGTATATGCTAATATACCTTTCAAAATAAGAAGATGGGTGGTCTTATAATAGATTGACCAACCCCTGAGCCATTGATAAGCCCTTATAAAAAACAGGACCTGTTGCATTGGAATTACATTCCTAGCCATCTCCATGCATGAGCTCAGTGGAGACCCAACTTTGAAGTTCTTTGGTTCTTCACAAATGGTGTATGCCCTAATAGTTTCTAACACTTGCAGACTATAGGTGAACAGGTGAGGTAATGATATTTAAATTGTAAGGTATCATGTAAATAGGAATAAGTGTTATACCTTGTCAAATGTTTGGAAGACCTTTCCCATCCCATAGAGAGAAATTCTGATAATTAAATAGTGAAAATAAATTTTGTAATTTCAAATGCTCCAAGTGAGACAACCTTGACATGAGCTTTAAAAAGTGAGAACCATATTCATTCCAATTGACTAGTCTGTATTGGGATGGAGGTTCCTTATCTGAGACAATTTTATTACTTAGCAAAATATGCTTAGAGATTTTTGGGTGGTTTTTTTTTAATATTTGAGATCAACTATATGGAATGTTCTGTGATTCACAGAACATTAAAACAATCTCAATAGTGCTTTTTTGGGACAGCTAGGTAGCACAGTGGATAGAGTGCCAGATAGGAAGTCAGGAATTATACTAAATTAAAATCTGGCCTCACATACTTATAATTGTCACTTAATCCTGTTTGCTTCAGTTTTTTCATCTGTAAAATGAGCTGGAGAAATGACAAGTCGCTCCTCAAGTATCTTTCCAAAAAAACCAAACCAAAACAGCAAAAAACCCAAAAGGAGTTATGAAGTTGGACATGACTTAAATGATTGAACAACAACAATAATTCTGCTTACAAAACAACCCCCCCAAATAAGTTTTAAAAATCTGCATAGCACTCCCAGCAAGGTGATGAGTGATATAACTTATCTTCCTGGTATTAGCTATATCCCTACAGAACTTTCAGTCCTTGTTTTTCCCCAGCAGAAGTCTAAGCTAGTGCCATCTATGAACTTTTCATTTCTCCAGAATGTTGATGAAGGGTACCTTCTATAATTGTGCTCTCTTTTCATATTCTTTCCAATATGAAGAATCAAAACAGCTCTCACTGTATACATGGTATATATGATTTTGTATCTCTTTTTTCCCCCAGAAACTTGTATATCTTTTGCTTTGTTATTTCTTCAGAGATGTTAAGTAATAAGCAGTTTTAGCATTTTCATGTAGGGAAAAAATACGGTTCCAGGATGTTGAATGTTTGACATTGAAAAACAAATAGAGGTACAATTTTAAGGATAATTAAATGATAATTTTGGGTGTGTTCTATTTTATGTCAAAGATGAATGTGATTTGCAATTGCCTTTTTTAATAGGATCTTTGTAATTGAATTGTATTTTATGTGCAAAAGGCTATCAATGTCTAATATATATTGCAATAGAATATACAGCAAAGTGAAACTGCCTTATGAAAGATGCTCATTCCTCAACTTTCTGTTTTGTAAATTGGGAATCTGTCCACGGACATATGAAAATGTTTGTCATATGCAGAGAAAATTTCCCAATTGCTGATTCCCTATTGATGGCCAGAAAACCTGAAACAGAGACCACTACCTTAGTTTCTGTAATGATTGCCTTAGAACTTCTTTGTGAGAGATGAGGTTTTCTGTGTTTCTAAACTTTCACCATAATATTGTGGATATTGGAGCATAATATGCTAGGGAAATGGGGCAATTTGCAAGTAGTTGGGCCAAAAGTCAATTTGGTATGAAGTTGGGAGTCTGCAGAACAAAGTAAAAGCACACAGAAGGTTGTTCCAACCAATATAATTTTATGATAACATCTTATGAACAAGCGTCACTGTAAAGCTGTAAAACTTGCCTTTAACAATAGTGTTTTGTAAACATTAAAGTGTTATATAAATACTAACTATTTTTATTAGTAACAGCCTTTGGCTGACTGACCATATCATTCCTATGGAATGAATTGTCATTGGTAATGTAATTGTCTAACATGGAGTTTTTGTAGAATCCATTCATGGTATTAGGTAGATTATGCCTAAACCTTTTTTTTGGTAGATAGGAGAAGGAGAATTTATAGTGTTCATGTTGTAGTATGAATGATTATGTCTCTTAACATTTTAAAATTTTATTCATAAATAATATAAGTATGTATGTGTGCAAAATACTTGTATTGAATAATGTGTATGAGCTTTTTGGATTTTGTGGAGATTTTGTAATATGACTTTTAACAATAAATGTTTTAAATATTTATTTATATATGTATCTATTTTATACTGCAAGTCAGTTGAATAATAAAGAGTTTTATAACAATCTTTGTGTATGGGTTTTACATTTGTACAGAACACAAGTATTCTGGGTGAAGTCTCATGTGCAGGGAAGAAGAGAGCGTTAGGGGGTCTATATAAGGCAAGGCTTGAGAGAAAAGACTTGAAAATAGGCAGAAATAGACATCCCTAGCTTCTTTTCTTCCCATCATTTTCCAAGGGAAAATTTCATTCCTGCCAGGAGGGGAAATAGGAAATTGGTGCTGGAGACCACTCTGCTCTCCTCAGAAAAAAGGAGATACCAGATTAGAGACATTATTTATTATTTCCTTAAAATTATTTTTTTAAGGGAACATAACAAGATTCCATATAACTTCTGATCATATGTAGAACTTTAATTTCTATCCTGACCCCTGATCTGGAATCACAACAAATGCCTACTGGACATTTCAAATTTAACATGTCCAAAACAGAAGTCATCTTTTCCTCCAAACTCACCTCTTCTTAGAGCTTCCCTATTACTTTTAAGGGTATCATTATCTTCCCAGTTATCCAGGTTTGCAAATGATGTAATTCTTAACTACTATTCACCCCACATATTCCATCAATGGCCAAATCTTGCCATTTCTGCCTCTATAAAAGCTTTTTTAATGTCTTCTTTCCTCAAAGCCCCTACCATGGTTCAACTCCTTATTACTTTTCCCTGGGACTATTCCAATAGCCTCCTAATCGATGTCCCTGCCTCAGCTCTCTTTATTCTTATTCTCACTCTTGACCATCATCCCAGAGTTGTTAAAGTGATTTTCCTAAAGCATGTCATTTCTCTACTCAATAAACTTCAAAAGAGAAGGAACACTTTATTTATCTATCTATCTATCTATCTATCTATCTATCTATCTATCTATCTATTTATTTATTTATTTATTTGAGGCTGGGATTAAGTGACTTGCCCAGGGTCACACAGCTAGGAAGTGTTAAGTGTCTGAGACCAGATTTTTGAACTCAGGTCCTCTTGAATTTAAAGCTGCTGCTCTATCCACTTCGCCACCTAGCTGCCCCAACACTTTATTTTTTGACAAATCACTTCATTTTTGAGGTTTATTTTTACTAAAGTTTGAAAGTTTTTATTATGGGTATGTATACTCTAAAAAGTATAAAGACTGATATTATTAGCAAGAAATATTTAATATATTTTTGTTAATTTAAATAACCTAAATCTGTGGTTTTCTATTTATGTAGCCTTCAAATTATTTGGCCATAAGAAAAAACCAAAAAAATCAAAAAGCTTATCATCCTAAATTACTTAATGTGATTAAATTATGCATGTTCTATTTTATTGATTATGTATTGTATTGATTAATGTGATAAATGAATAATAATTTGTAGTTTTATTGTGATAAAAAGTTTAGAAAATGCTTTCCTTATATCAGCTCTGTGAGGCATTTTTTTTTTCTTAATGGCATCAAAACTATTTTATTCTATGATATATATGTATGGAAATATACATTTATATATTTGTAATATATATATGTGTGTGTATGTATATATATATATATATATATATAGAGAGAGAGAGAGAGAGAGAGAGAGAGAGAGAGAGAGAGAGAGAGAGACAGAGACAGAGACAGAGACAGAGAGAGAGAGAGAGAGAGACAGAGAGACAGAGACAGAGACAGAGACAGAGAGAAGAAGAGAGGAAGAGAGGTAGAGGAAAGGAGGAAGGAAGAGGAGGAGGGAGGGAGGGAGAAAGGGAGAAGAGGAGAGTGAAGGAGAGAGAAGGAAGAGGAAGAGATGAAGGGAGAAAGAGAGGAGAGGGAAACAGAGAGAGGGAGACAGACAGAGAGAGAGTGAGAGAGATAGAGGAGAGAGAGAGGGGAAGGAAGGAAAGGAGGGAAAGAGAGAAAGAGGGAAAAAGAGAGGGAAGGAGGGAAGGGGGGAGAGAGAGGGAGAACCATCTATGTTACAATGTTACCTAGGACCAGTACTGACTTTCTCTTGTTCATCCCACCTTTTGGCCATGTCACCATAGAATATATCCACTAGAGGGTGACTAAGGGAAGAGAAAGAAGAGAACATTCTAAATACTCAACCTACCTTTCCATTGTTTTTTTTTTTTTTTTTTCCTGTAAGATTTGGTGAGGCACAAAGGAGATTATGACATTTGTCTAAAATACATTTTTTTATACTGTGTGTATTTTTACTATCTAGTATTTTCTGTTCCCTTACTATTATAGATAGTAAAGTGATGTGTCCTGTCAAAAAAAAATAATCAAGCTGCTCATCTCTCCTGTGGGGAGGCTTTCAAGGACAGATGGAAGACAGGATGTGGGGTAGGGTTGGGCTGCCACAATAAGGGAACTAAGTGTCTTGTGAGGCACTCGGTGCACTCTTGGGGCATCAGAACAGCACTCGGATGAGGGACAGAAGCCTGGGTGATTGACACTGAGCTTGAAGGCTGAGCTGCCACAGAGGGAACTAGAGAAGAGCTAAGAAATCACCATGGTGAGCTTCTTCATAGTCATATCAGGAGATGGATGCCAAGGTGGAAGGGGTTGGTAAATGGACAAAGAACCATTCATGCAGATTTCCTCTTGAGATGAAAATATGGGTGTTGAATAAGACATAGTTAGGACAAGGTATAGAGGTTGAAAGAAATGACAATAGGCTTTTAATCATCTTTCTAAGTGCCCTTGGACAGGAACCTTGGTTGGAAAGAGAGGCTATCACAACTAAAAATCATTAAGAAATAAGTATTTTAACAATAAATATTATGACCAAGTAATGTAAAATGACTGAGATAATACAAAAAGTATTGGAGTTTGATTTCTCTTGAAACTATGAGCTTATTATATGAGTAAAAATTATTTTCCTGTGGCTGAACTTTACAATTGGATTTCTCTTATTTCTAGCAATTGGCCCATCCCCATTTTCTAGAGATGGCAGCATTGTGAGAGCCTAACCTGACATTTTAGTGCATATATATACTGGAAACCCTTAAATCACAGCACAGGACAGTGGAAAGAGCATTAGTTCAGGAACACCTGAGTTCAAAGCCTTTCTCTGTCATTTACTAATTGCATGACCTTGGGACACTTATCTCTGTGTGCCCTAGCTCCCTCATCTATAAAATGAGGGAGGTTGGACTAAATGGATTCCGAGTACCCTTCCAATTTTAGATGCTGTGATTTTTTTTAATGATAGCCTTACTTTGAATTATAAGATCTTGTAGCTAGATTGGCAAGGCCATGTAATTCATCACACTGCCATTTTACAGATGTGGAAACTGAGGCTCATGTATTTTAAATGGTCTGTTGAAGTCCATAAGAAGCACTGTATGTGTGTGTGTGTGTATGTGTGTGTGTGTGTAAAAATCTAAACTTCTTACCTCAATAATGCAAGGATCTGTAATTTTTTTGGTGTGAGAACTCTCTTTATTGACTCAGTTTGAAGTCCTTCTGGATGGGCAAGTGGTTCCTGAGAGTTGCCATTAATAAAATCATCTTTAGCTTACAGACTACTACTAAATTAGGATGGTACTTGAAAATAAATATATGGCCCAGTCTCTTGAGCCATACTTTCTAAGTCTATTCATTTTAAGAAATTTGGTCAGAACCTGCGTTCTACTGGACCACCATTCAGGATCCAAGGGTCATCCAAAGCTGAGGCATTGCAGAGGGCTTCACAGAGAGAGGAGAATGAAGGGTCTAAGATCATGTCATTTGAAATAACTAGCACAGAAACACTATAACAACATTGCAAAATGTACCAAATCAACAGAGATAGTAATTAGAGAATAAAGCACATGCACAGATTTCTTTTTGGGGGAAGACATCAGCTTTGGAGAACTCATCTTATCTCTGAAAACACCTCTGAGAACCTGCCTGTGCTTTTGTCCAGGAAATCCCTCCATACCAGTGTCTAATAAGTGATACAAACCTGTCTTTATTCTTATTATTTTGCAGAAACTTTTCTGGAAATATCAGACCTGCCTTAGGGGCTGGAGGAGAGTTCTCAAGCTGTGTGTTCTAATAGTGCTTTATTATGGTAAGATAGATAATCAGTTTGCTTTGCAATTTTTTTTTTTTTTTTTTGGTTCTGACTAATCTTTTAGCTTTATCCACCTCTGGTATGTGTCTTTTTCTACTCTTTTGGTTTTACACTTTGCTTGCTCCTTCTTCCTCTTCTCTTTCTCTGTAGATAATTTTCCTGTCTGACTCTTGCTAAAATGATAGCTGATAAAGTTTGAAAAGAGGCATTATGGGGTGGTGGAAAGAATGTTGGATCTGGAGTAAGAGGATCTGGATTTAAACAGTGCTTCTGCTATCTACTAGAGCAATTATGTGGTGCCATCATGCACAGAGGACCAAGCCTGGAGTTCAAATCTGGCCTAATAATTACTAGCTATATGACCTTGGGCAAGTCACTTATCCTGTTTGCTTCAGTTTCCCTAACTATAAAATGAGCTGGAGAAGGAAATGATAAACTACTATAGCATTTTTGCCAAGAAAATCCCAAATGGGGTTATGAAGAGCCATACTTGACTGAAAAAGATTGGATAACCACAAATCTATCATTTAATATTTGTATGGCCTTAAGTAAGTCACGATATCTTTCATTTGTCATTTCCTCTGTAAAATGAGGAAGTCAGATTCTAAAATCTTAAAGACTTATTCATTTAGTTTCAAATTTGCCAAATTAGTCTCAGAACTATATTTTAATATTGCTCTTTTCAAGATTTAAAAAATCATTGCTGCTCAAAAGATGAAACTATTATATAACTTCTAATATAAATTTCATAACTGATAAATTTTATATAAGATATTATCTGATGTGTAATAGATAAAACACAATGTAGTTCTTGGAATCAGAAAGGTCTGAGTTCAAATCTTTTTGTTGCTGTTCAGAAGTTAAGTGACTTACCCAGGATCATACAATTGGTATCTGAGGTCAGATTTGAACTCATGAAAATGAATTATACTAACTCTAGGTCCAGTGCTCTATGTACTATGGTACCCCCTAGCTGCTCTTGGGTTCAAGTTCTACTTCTCTCTATATACTAGCTATAAATACATACATATATATATATATACATATATATATATACCCACGCAATACATATACATATACATATACATATACATGTACATATACATATACATATACATATACATATACATATACATATACATATACATATACATATACATATATATATATATACCCACACACACTACTTATATATTATACTATGGGCAAGTCGTCTTTCATTTTCTCAGTTTATCCCCTAACACTATAAATGGTAGATGTCTTGCTGATTTATATAGCAAGGAGGATTTTCCACACTGGGAGTTCCATATATTGATGAAATTGCTGGTCAGCTCCTTCCTACCCTCTCCCTTGCTCTCCCTCAGCATACTAGTCAAGTCATGTCAATGAACATTTATTAAATGCCTACTATATTCCAGGCACTGTGCAAAGAACTAAGGATAGATTCTCAAGGAACTCACAATTAGGACACAATATGCCAAAAACTATGTACCTACGAGATTTATGTTGGAAATAATCTGGATATAATCAATAGAGGGAAGACATTAACATGAAGGGGGACAGAGAAAGTTTCTTATAGAAATTGGGATTTTAGCTGGGACTTTACAGAAGCTAAGGAATCTCAGTAGCAGAAATGGAGAGGGAAAACTTCTAGGCATGGGGACAACAGGTGAAAATGCAGAGTTGGGAGAGAGAGTATTGTTTTGGATTTTTGTTGTTGTTTTGGGAGGTGATTGGGGCTAAGTGATTTCCCCCAGGGTCACACAGCTAAGTAAGTGTGTGAGAGTAGATTTGAACTCAGATCTTTCTGCTTTATCCATTTCACCACATAGCCCTCCCTATTTTTATTTTTCTGTGAGAAACAGCAAGGAAGAAGGTATCCCTGAATATTAAAGCATGAGGAGGAAAGTAAGTTGAAGAGGATTAGAAAAATAAGAAAAATCCAGATTTTGAAGGGCTTTAGATGCCAAACATATTTGTGATGTTAGAGGTAATAGGGAGCCCCTTCTACCTGTCGACATCTTATCTGGAAAGAGCTAATACGATGTAGCAACTAGAGAGACATCTTTTGGGGGTAGAAAGATCCCAATCTGGCACCTACTGACCAGGGCTTTGTGACTTTGGATAACACATTTAATCTTTAAGTACTTTAGACCAACTACTAATCCATACATAAGGAACCCTCTTGGCCACACATTCGTTTACAAAACCACATGTTAACATTATCTATACCCTATTGGGGTTTTTTCCTGTGGGGAAGCAGCTAGGTGGATAAAATGCAGGGTCTGAAGTCAGAAAAACTCATCCTTCTGAGTTCAGATCTGGCCTGAGACACTTCCTAGCTGTGTGATCCTGGTCAAGTCACTCAACTCTGCCTCAATTTCATCATTTAGTGAAATGGCTGGAGAAGAAGACAGTCAATCATTCCATTGTCTTTGCCAAGAAAACTCCAAACGGGGTCACAAATGTCATACAAATCTAAACAATGACCAAAAAACTTGCATTTTTATTTATTTTGTTAATATTTCCTGGATTGTTTGACTCATGTGCTAGGCAAGCCTCTGAGGCTAGTTAAAGAGAGGGGATTGACTTATATTGGTGGAAGGAGTTTCCTCCTCAGAAAACTTTTTATGTCAGTAAAATCAGAAGTCATCACCTCATAAAGCCTACTTAGGTACCATTTCCTTCCACAGCATCTTCTTTCCTTCTAATCATCTGACTATATGTTGAACAATTCTACTTAGCTGTAATAGCTATAATAGCTTACATTTCTATAATGCTTTGATCTTCACAACAATTATGGGAGGTGGGTGCTATTATGGTCCTCTTTTTATAGATCAGGAAACTCAAAGATTAATTAACACAGCTAGTAAGGGTTTGAGGTCAGATTTGAATTCAGATCTTCCTCAAGAACCTTGCCTCTAGATTCAGAACTCTATTCACTGTTCCACCTAGCTGCCTCTGCATTTAATTTGAATTTGCTCACTATTTTTTCTTTGTCCATATTGCTTTAGTCAATCAAGCAATAAATTTTTTTTCATTAAGCACCAGTAGGTACTAGGTATTGTGCTAGGTACTGGGAGTACAAACACAAAGAATGAAACAATTTCTATTCGTAAAAAGTTCATCTTATTTGTGTGTACTAATAAAGTTAATACTTTACACATACGTATTTGTTTCTTCTAGTTGGTTGCAAACTCTACAAAGTTAGGTGCCATATTAACTATTTAGTTGAGTCTGATATTGTCTAGTGCTACTTTATATACTCTGAGAATTGAATGAACCTTGATTATGCTGATTTGGCAACATTATTATATAGCTACAAATGTTCAACATGGATCACAAGCAGAGAGCTAATATGTATCATTGTGTATAATTGTATAGTCATTATAATTTCCATTTGTTACTGATTCTTCTAAAGACTCCCATTTAAAGGACATCACTAGCCTTCTCTGACTCATTTCACCACCATAGTGCATAGAGTGCTGGGCTTGGAATTAGGAAGACTTGAATTAAAATTCAGCTTTAGATACTTAGTAATTGTGCAACTTTAGGCTTCTGTTACCTTCTATTTGCCTCTCTTTTCTCATGTGCATAATGGGGATAATAATAGTACTCACCTTTCAGAGTTGTGAAGATCAATTTAGATTACAATCATAAAGCATTTAACACAGTGTGTCTAATCATTTGCAATTCTGTCTGAGTCTTCATGACTTTCTTTCTTTCTTTTTTTTTTTCTTTTTTTCCCTGAGGCTGGGGTTAAGTGACTTGCCCAGGATCACACAGCTAGGAAGTGTTAAGTGTCTGAGGCTAGATTTGAACTCAGGTCCTCCTGATTTCAGTGCTGGTTCTCTATCCACAGCACCACTAGCTGCCCCTATTTGGGGTTTTCATGGCAAAGAAACTGAAAAGGTTTATAAATTCCTTCTCCAGATGATCTTATAGATGAGGAAACCGAGGCAACAGGGTTACACAGTAAGTAACTGAAGCCAAACTTGAACACAAGAAGATGAGTTTTCCTTAGTGCTATCCACTGCCTGACCTAGCTGCTCATTTTAGCATAGAATCTGGCATATTTTAAACATTCCATAAATTCTAATTTTAATTATTATTATAGTTACATCATTATCAGACATTTAATGAGCATTGGCAGTCTGTATGACATAATTTAAACAATCATTTAAGGCAAAAGCATTTGGAAAATGGCTAGGTGCAATGGGTAGAAATTGCCAAAAGGCTGATTTAGGTATAGGGAACCATAAGGGCAATCCCAAAATGGAATGGAATGGAGATAGTGGGATTTCCTTTTACTGGACATTTGCAGACAAAGGCTGGACAACTACTTGGTGTGTTTGTCACAGGGAGGATGCTCATTCAGATATGAATTAGACTTCATGGTCACTTAAGGAGGCATTGTGATTTGCCAGAGCCACATCCTAATATCATGATACTCTCAGAAGAAATAAAGTTTCATTATCAAATGCAATCTTTCTAAAAAAGAAAGTTATTATCATTCATATTCCCATTCCACTTCTCCCTCAAGCAGACAATGTGATGGCTATAAAATTGTCTCTAAAAAAATGTTGGCTCTGAAATTACAATTACATTAGCATCATCAAATCTGTTTTGTCATCTATAAAACAGTGATAGTGATACCCACCTCATAGAATTACTCTCAGAAAAGTGTTTTGTAAAGCTGTTAGCACTATATTTGGTAGTGAATTATTATTATGTTTTGAGGCTGTCTTGTTAGTCCTGAAATCGCTAAACAAAGGCAAAAAGGGAACTTCCTGAAATTTATTGTGAAATTTCTTTTCATTCATTTGAAAACATTCTGAGAAGCAGTAACTAAATCTTTTTTTGTTTGTTTGTGTGTTTGTTTTATTTTGTTGTTAATGACAGGAACCAAGTCATAAATTAATCTCCTTGGACTGATCATTTGGATAAAGTACAGGTCTATTTAAATATGGAATTAAAATTGAGACAACATAAAGTAGTAGAAATAGTAGAAGGGCAAAAGAAAAAAGGCTAGATTCAAGTCCAGGTACTTCCATGATATAACATTGTGTTATATATAATTTTTCCCTCTGTGGTGATAATAAAGATGATTGAAACCAGTAGCTTAAAATCACTTTATATATATAACATTCTCTCTCAGCAGCTACTCCTTAAAATTATTACTATTTTAAAGGTTAGGAAATGGAAACAAAATGAGAGAAAGAGACTAAGTAATTTACCAGGATCACACAGCTAGCAAATATATGAGGCCATATTTGAATTCAGGTCCTCTTATTTATCGCACTAGCTAACTGTCTCTAAAATAATAGGGATGGACAAATAGATGATCTGTGATGACTTTCTAGCTTTAGCATAGATACTTGTTGAATTAAATCCTACTAGACTTTGGTTAATCTCACTCATATTGCTGTCTTCCAGATATCGTGGTGTTCCGTGGAAGTGATTGCTGGAGCTACCATTACTCTGGACGGCCCATGAACTGGGCCAAGGCAAGAAACTACTGTCAGACACATTACACAGATTTAGTAGCTATACAAAACAAGGAAGAAATTGCATATCTGAATGCTACCCTTCCTTTAAGTCGTACTTACTACTGGATTGGGATCCGGAAGGTAGAAGGCATATGGACTTGGGTGGGAACAAATAAACCACTCACTGAAGAAGCAGAAAACTGGGGCATAGGGGAGCCCAATAACAAAAAATCGAAGGAGGATTGTGTAGAGATCTACATCAAGAGGAAGCAAGATGCGGGCAAATGGAATGATGACTCTTGCTTGAAATCAAAAGTTGCACTGTGTTACCAAGGTGTGGAAGCTTTGTAGTCTCTTACTCAGTAGCTGCTAGGGTAGGAAGGGACTGAATTAAACGAGCTAAGGAAACTTTAAAGAATAGGGAGAGAATTCAGTACAAGTTATGCAGCTTTTGGCCAATTCCCTTCTAGATCCATTTGGGAATATTTGAACTGTATAGAGTAAAACCTGAATTTACACTGATGGATATTTCTGATCTTGGAGAATATGTGCACACAAGCACAAACTTTGTCTCTAAGAAGCCAAGAAAAAGATCTAAAAAAGAATTGCAGCAAAATGTGAAGGAGGTTGGGGGACAACTAGGAGAAAGGTTACTTCTCTAATTATAGGACCTGGGAACTGAAACTTAAAAACAGAGTGAGCAAGTTACTAGTTTAATCTAAAAATTAGAAAATCTTCCATATCACCCTTAATGGACCACCTTAGTAAACAATTATTTTCCCAAACCAATTGGATATAATCAGAATTTCCCAAATAGTTATACCGAAGAATAACTAATCTGTACCAGTTCTAACTAGGGTGGGGTAACTGAGAGTTTATCCCAAGGTGCTGAAATTTAGAGGGCACCAAAAGCACAACTCTAGGGGATGCTTCCTTCCCACAGAGAGCCGCATTCCAAATGAGCTAATTCCAGGTACAAAAAATTTCTGGTTGTGGCTATGGTATGGACTCTGGATAGTATCAGTTTGGAATGGGTTATAATTGTAGGCAGGTTGGGCTGAAAGTTATCTTTGCATTATCTATGAAGAAACACATTGCTAAATAATTGAGCAACAAACGCAAGACTATGTAGGAGCATTTTTAAATCTGTATAATCTTTTAAACCTAAAAATGTAAAAACTGTATTAAGACTTCAGTCCATTGCATGCAAATGAATGGTGATAATTATAAATGAGCCTGTCTAGGAAAGTAGGGTCTAATAGAGATTTATATAATGTTATTAATAGGTCCTTGAGCAATCTATCTTACTTCTCTAGGTTTGAGTTTTTTAATTCCTAAAATAAGTGGGCTGAACTCTGATGCCCCCAAGGTCCTCTCTATCATGACATTACAGGATTCTGCTTAATCTTGATGGTTATATGGACTCGAAAATATTTAAATTTATTTTTCTGACTTGTTTCTAAAGCTTCCTGTCAGCCTTTATCCTGTAGTGGCCATGGAGAATGTATAGAAACCATTAATAATTATACCTGCAAATGTGACTTGGGATATTATGGCCCTCAATGCGAGAATGGTAAGATGCTATCCTTTCCTTTCTTTGGCTTTGTCCAGTCTGGGAGTAAAGTTATGAGGGGAGTTGTAATTGTTTGTCAGAGATGGTTGGCACAGTCACAAAAGGGATTCAGGAAGTTTCAGTAAGAAGATTGCCTCTTTTGCAATACTTTTATTTTTCTGTAAAGATTTTTTTTTTCTGTAAAGATTTCATAAGTGACCACGAAGTTTCAACTGGTCAGGAAACTATCATACCACCATTGAGAGACACACCCAATCAGAGAAAACAATCACCTTGTTAACCTTACTTTTTTATACATTTTCAAAGGGAAAGCCAAGAAAATAACGGGGGAAATTCATGTAGGTTCTCAAGGAAAAAGCTATAGGTTTCTATGACTTCAGTGATATTCTTCCCAGAGATGTCCTATAAAGGGCTATATTGGACAATAAGTTCAATAACCTCATATCATGAGATATCAAACATAAGGATCCTCTTTGGGAATCTCTTTCTTAAATTGGATTTGGAGCTGGATTAAATTAATGCTAAAATTTCTTCTAGTTTTATCCTAGATCCCATGACCTTAAACCATAAAAACCTTGCTAGATATCAGTTTTATTTTCTGTAAGATGAGGGAGTTGAACAAGATGATTTTGGAGAGTTTTTTCCTGACTCTGATATTCTATGGTTATATAATTCTTCACATGAGGACACAGTAGAGCAAGAATGCACTGGCTATTCATCTCTTTCTATTTAATCTATGTTGTAATTTACCCTTCACTCATTATGTTTCTAATGATAGAAGAAGCCCCTTATTTCATTATTTGGGATATAAAGTGATACTGAGAGGCAGTGTTGCCTGGTGAGTAGATAGCCAATTTTGGAGTCAAGGTTTAAGTCATCTCTCTGTCATATGCTGGCTATGTAATCCTGGAGACACCTCTCAGTGCCCCAGCACCTCTCTAAGACTATAAATTGAAGATTAGATAATGATCTGCATTGACAGGTGGACTTTCCGCACTGGGAGTTCCCTTTAACCAATGGGCTCACAAGTCTGATTCTCATCTCTCCCTTTCTCTCCTTTCCCCTTCAAAAGCACATATTATTAGATGAACCTGTTAGCAAATTGTTTCTGGGGCCACTTCCAAGAAAACACATCTGGGCCTAGAAAAGTTCTCCAAAGTCAGATAATGTCTATGTTTCTTTCTTCATTGAAGTGATTCAGTGTGAGCCTCTAAGGCCACCAGATCAAGGAAGGATAAACTGCACTCATCCATTAGAGGACTTCAGCTTCAGTTCTAAATGTACATTTAGCTGCTTAGAAGGAAGATACTTAGTAGGTGCTGAGGACACAACCTGTGAGGAATCTGGGAACTGGTCATCTCTCCAGCCAGTATGTCAAGGTAGGCCATTTTGCCTGATGCACTTTGAACTTCCATGATCTCTTTGATCTTTGCAACTGCTTTGCAAATCTCATTAAACAAACTAACACTCCTGAATTCCCTATGAATATCTCACTGTGGGAGTCTTGTGTTTCCTTTAGAAGTCAGGATATTAAGTATTAAAACCTGTTTCTTTCAGCAATGGCTTGACTCTGGCCAATTACTTTCTTTTTCTTAGGTTTGCTTTTTTAATCAATAAAATGAGAGCATTAATCCAAATGATCTTTTTAAAGTCCTTTACAACTCTAATATTCTATGATACTGAAATTTTCAAGATCACAAAGAGCTTGATGTGAATCAGACTCCGTGCTCTGTTTTACAATAAAGTCCTCATTGTCGAGGAAAACTATTATCAATCTGTTCACTTCTAAAAGAAATAACAATCTTTTGCTCAAAGTTGGGCTGTACTTCAAAACAACTTCTTAAAAACTTGGTACCCATGAGATAAACTTTTCACAAGAAATGAAATAATGGTTGGAAAAATTTCACAGAGAAAGAATGATGAAACTCATTTGTAAAACCAACCAATAGGAATAAGAAATAGAAAGACTCCTGTAGCACAAAATAGTCACTAATATTTACATAGGACTTTTAAGATGTACAAAACACTTTACAAGTATTGTCTCATCCTCACAATAAGTCTGGGAAGAGGGCAAAATCTGTAAAATAAGACAATGGGAATATTAATATTGATAGGAATATTATCACATTTTATTGATGAGAGAATTGAGGCAGACAGAGGGTAAGTTACCTGTTCAGGATCACACAGCTTTTAAGGGTCTGGGACCACATTTGAACTCAAGAAAAACTCCTCAATCAGAGGAGGCACTAGGGTGGAGGTATTAACACCATGGGAAGACCACTGGGGGTGGAGTTATTCAGGAAGTCATGGGCTGGGCCAGGTTTGAAGAAGAGGTAGATTGAAGGGGGGAAATACCAACGATGATAAATTTAGCAAAACAAAGCTAATTCTAAAAATGGTGCCCACATTTCCTTCTTTTTGAAGTGACTCAATGTGAGCCTTTGGTGGCTCCAGAATATGGAACAATGGAATGCATTCACCCCCTGGGAGAATTCAGCTTTACCTCCAAGTGTAAATTCAACTGCTTAGAACGAATGGTATTAACAGGTACTGAGGAAACTACATGTGAAGCATCTGGAACTTGGTCATCTCCAAAGCCAACATGTCAAGGTGGGTAACATTTTAGGATGAATGGCTTCATTAATCCAAGTACCATGTCTGAGCAAAGGGAAAAGCACTATGAACTAGCTAGGACTGTACCTGTTCTCAAATGGAAAATTACATGCAGAAGATCCACTTTTAGATTACTTGAAAGAGTTTTCAGTGAGGAAAATACTTAAAAAAAAGACTTTGGTACCTCTAGGAGGATTCATTGTAATAGACACCAAGAGCAGTTATATTATATGGTACATTTGCACTTGTATTATAATCTTTCCAGTGGTATATCATGTGAACTTTAATTGGTCAATTAGGCAACAGACATTTATTAAGGCCTTGCTGTTAACCAGGTATTGTGCTAAATACTGAGAATACTAGGAAAAATGAAAAGTCTTCCCCTTCTAGGAATTCATTTTCAAATGGGAGAAATAGCACGTAAATGGCTAATGGCATATAAGAATATGAGATAATCTGACAGGAGAATAGTAATAATAACTAGTATTGTAATAATAAGTTGTAATTGTAATAATAAATAGCATTGTAAGTCTTACAAATTGCTTTATAAATATTATCTCATATTAATCTCACACCAACCCTGGGAGGAAAGTATTATCATTATCACTATTATACAGATTAGGAAATTAAGGAAGACTTGACTAGGGTTACACAATCATTGTCTGAGGCTACATTTGAATTTAGGTCTTCCAGATTCCCAAATTCAGCATTTTATCTATTGTGCCATCTAGCTGCCTAGATAAGGAAGGCAATAGCAGTTAAAAGGAACAAGCAAGGCTTCCTGTGAAAGGGAAGATTTGAGCTGAGTATTTTACTGAGCCATTTGGTAGGCGTCTTAGGCAGACAGGTGATGCAGTAGATAGTGTGTTGGACCTGGAATCAGAAAGACCTGAACTCAAATATGACCTCAGGTACTCATTCATTGTATAACTCTGGAAAACTCATTTAGCCTTCAGTTTTCATTGAACTGTAAAATGAACTAGAAGTTAATGGCAAACCCTCCAGTATCTTTGACAAGAAAATCCTAAAAAAATGCAACATCAGTTATCACTGAAGCCTAGACAGAATTGGAAAAGGCTTCAGAAGAAATTTAAGCCTAATTTAGTAATTTAATATAAAAGATGAATCAGCTTTATAACATCTCTTGCAAGTGCTCATCTAGTCTTTGCTTGAATTTAGGGAAGCTCCCTATCTCCTAAAGTAGCTCATTCTCATTTTGGATAGCTCTAAAGGTTATGAAATTTTTTTCAGGATTAATTTTCAATCTTTATTTTTAAAAATTCAAATATATGTAAAGATAGATTTCACCATTCATTGTTTGTAAAACTGTGTTCCATTTTTTTCTTCCTTTCTCCCTTCCCCAAGGCAGCAAGTAATCTGATATAGGTTAAATATATGCAATTGTTTTAAACATATTTCCATATTTGTCATGTTGTACAAGAAAAATAAGATAAAAAGCAAAAAAAATGAGAAAGAAAAACAAACAAAAAAGGTGAAAATACTATGCTTTGAACCATATTCCGTCTCCATATTTCTCTCTCTGGATGTGGATGGCACTTTCTATCCCAAGACTATTTGAATTACCTTGAATCACCACATTGTTGAAAAGAGCCAAGTCAGTCTCTGTTGCTTAACACATAATCTTGTTGCTAATGTGTATGATGTTCTTTTGATTTGGCTTGCTTTACTCAGCATCAGTTCATGTAAGTAATGAAATTTTTTTCTCATACTGAGCCAGAATATTTTGTTATTTCCTCTCTGTTATTTCCACCTACTGCATCTAGTTCTGACAAGTATAACAATTTATTTCCTCGTCTACACATTGGCCTTTAAAATAATTGAAGATAGTTATTGTGTCATCCATAAATCTTCCCTTCTATAGACTAAACATCTCCAGTTCTTTCAACAATCCACAAATGGAATTGTTTTCAATCATTTATGATCTTGATTGCCCTCCCATCACTCCAATTTATCCATTTCCTCTCTAAAATGTGGTACCCAAAACTGAACACAATATTGTTGTGTTCAGAAAATTCTGAGGTACTACTATCATTTGTTTCAGAGACCTCCAAACTTGGATGGATCTGGGTTTTCATTGAATAAATCATCTCTATTGGTGCTGATAAAGCTCTGTTTATGTCATTTGAATCTGTGTGATTTTCACTGTTATGGTCCTAGACCCCTTTCATACTAACCTCATGTCCTCTTTCAATTCTGGATCTGATGTTATATCTGTGAAAATTCTCTTATTACATCTTTAATTTATAATATATTTTAAGTCACTCATCTCAGTGCATCTCAGATAGCAAGTCTGCCCCGATTTTATTGGCTTCATGGGTCAATGCTGAGATTTTCCCAGGGGATTAGGATGGTAGGATTCTTTCATTTACTCTTTGGCAGCACCAGACACTGGAAGTGCCATTCAGGGGCAGTCTAGACCCACTTCCCAACATAGAGTCAGCCACAAAGATCACAAAATGAAACATAGACACTATTACATGCTTAAAACTAGGTCATAATGTATAGTCCCAATTTCTGCTTGAGCTTGATACCCCTGATGTAGGATATAATAAGAGAACTAAGACATTCTATGCCTCCAGAGGAGGCTGACATAGCTTCTGATTGAGTGCATAAAACTTCATTAGAAAATATTAAGGCAAAAAAAGGGTATCAGATGATATTGTAGGCATAGAGAAGAGAGATATGGCAAAATGCAGGAATTATTTGAGCAATGAAAAATATGTTTCAGTTGAAGCATAGTACAAATAATGGAAAAGAGGATGTGGTTGGTAAATCCTCAAAATTGGATTAAGATTGTGGAGAGAATTAAATTCCTAGGGAATCTGGATTTTAAAAATTTAGCAACCATGGTAATAAATCTTTTTTTTTGAGTAGGGAGAGGATATGATTAGGACTATACACTAAAGGAAAGTTAATCTGCCTATATGGTTGTGAAAGCAAGATATTTAAAAAATATGAAGTTGCTAAGAAATTGTGACAACAGCCTTGAAAGAGCTCTAGCCGGTTTAGTAACAGAGTGACTTAAGAGAATTACTGGTGAAGTATGCCTTCTACCTCTCAGCAAAGAGATAGTGAACAAATAGCCCACATTACTAGAAACTCCCAATGTGGTCGCCCTCTTCAAGAATCCAGACAACCAAATTGCCAGGGCATGGCCTTGGCAAGCCGAGATAAGAGGAATGACTCATATGGTGTCATTAGGATGTAGATGTCACTAATATTATGGTATAAATTCATCTTCACTCAAACCGTTTGGTGTCTCAGCAACCCAGAACCATGTAATGACAGAGTTGGAAGAGACTGTGGTGGCTACATGTCGACAGCCCCAATCTTTATCGGGTCATATAAATTTTCTTTGAAGACATACAGGAAGAGGGAAGTGTCTACTTCCTTGGGCAGCCTGTTCCCCCTTCTGATAATTCTAATCAATAGGATGTTTTTCCTTACCTCCAGTCTGAATCTAATTCTTTGAGATTTCTTCCTATTGGTCTTAGTATTACCCTGGGGTCCCAAGAGTACAACTATGCTCCCTATTGGGTCCAAACAGAACCCAATAGTTCAAGTAGAACAAATTTATGCCCATTTCAGGTAGCAATCCTATAAATATTTGAAAAGAGTTTTCCCCCCAATCTTTTTCTTTTCAGGATAAACTTTTTCAATTTCTTCAATTAATCTTCACATTGCATGATCTCAAGGTCTCCTTTCTACTAACTTAGTTTTCTTTCTTTAGACACTCAACAGTATATCATTGTCTTTCCTAAAATATTATGTCCAGACCCAAAATAATGATACCAATGTAACCTGAACAAGGTAGAGCAAGCAGGTTGATGGATAGCAAAGAATTAAAAAGGAGAACAAGGTTCATCAATGGTGATACCATTAATATCAATGTAGAAGTAAAAAGAAACAGGATTATTTTTATCTAGGGTGGGAAGAGGAAACACCAAAGGGGAGTTCAAATGTGTTGAGTTTGAGCTGTTGACATTTCATTTATGTTTTAATTTTCCAGTATTTGAGAGATTCCTGATTTTGTTGGTGTGAGTACTCCCTCCAATCAATCAATAAATATTTATTAAGTGCTTACTAAGTGTTTTGCAATATGTTAAGAAACAGGGATACAGAGTTTAAAAAGCAAAGATAGTTCTTTCCTTCAGAGAGTTTACATTTTAAGGGAGATGATGCCATATACATAAATTAGTATATACAAGACACAGAGTAGATGGTCTTAGGAGAAAATCCATTAAAAAATAAGAGACAAGGAGGGTGGGGAAGAAAAAAATCAAAATGGGCAATCTAAGAGTGTGAGATTAGGAGTGAGCTCATTCCCTCCATTGATTCAGATGACCAACCTCAATGTTAGCAGATCCTTTTTTGAGAGTTGAGATTTCATTGTCTTACAATTTGATGATAATGTCTACAATTCAGATAGGCTGGTCCTCGAACAACATATACATAGTCTATCCTGGGTTCCTATTAAAAGCTTTTTTTTTGGTTATGGAATGGCTTACCAGAGGTAGCATTTCACTAGTATAACTTTCAACATGTTGAGGAATCACAGTAGGGCTTTAGTGGAGGAGATATCCAATAAGTAATTAGGAATGTTAAGATCAAAACTTACAAGATTGTTTACAGGTAGGCATAAACACTCTAAATGGAGTGATCCATATGGAGATGATTATTAAAGTTGTAAGAGTGAGTAAGATCATCAGGGGAGAGGTTGCAGTGAGAAGTAAAGATGACCAAGAGTAGAGCTTTGGGGAATGGCTATATGGACAGGGTGGGATGAAGTGAAGGTGGAGTTATTGAAGAAAGCAGAGAAAAAAAGGTAACAAGAAAAATAAATGAGTTTAGTGTATGGAAGCCAATGAAAAAATTAACACCAGCAAGTCAGCAATGTCAAATGTTTCCAAAATATGAAGAAGGATGAAGATAGAGAAAGGGCCACTGAACTGGGTAAAGATGAGTTTGAAATATGGTTTGTAGGTGTTCATGAGACAGAGATTTTCTAGGAAAAAAAATTAGAGGGTTAGATTTTGACCAAGAAGGCAAAGATATACACTAGAGTAGGAGGCCATCTCTATACTTTATAGATAAAGAAACTGAGGTTATGTAAATTTCCTATTTGTTTTGGGCAATTCTATATTGAAATTCAAGAATCATAGAAAGTCCTTGCCAGATGAAATGTGTCCTTTCTTTTTCTGCTACAGGAACTTACTGCGAGCCTTTGATGACACCAGAACTGGGAAGTATGAACTGCACTCATCCCCTGGGATATTTCAATTTTAGTTCCAAGTGTACTTTCCGCTGCTTAGAGGGGATATCCTTAACAGGTGCTGTGGAAACTACATGTGAGACATCTGGAAACTGGTCATCTCCAAAGCCAGTATGTGAAGGTAGGTCTCTGCTTAGATGTAGTGACTACAAGGGGGAGAGTCGACAGTAAGGAACATGTATTTTTTAATAACCCTGGTTGGTCAACCCTGCCTGACCTCTTACCTTTAGCATCTGCAGGGCTTTATAATGGATGCTTTTTTAGATGCATTCTATGTTTAGTCAAATTGCACAGTATACATCTTTGACCTTGGCATTCCATGACCTGTCTCTGTGCTTCTTCAGGGTTGGAATGTGTTTTCTCTCTTGAAACTCCTCATTTCCTTCCATGTGAAACTCATGAACTATCTACAATGGAGAGGGTATTTTTTTTCTTGTCTGATTTCCTGATATGCTAGTTTCTCCTCAGATAAGCCAGTTTCCATTTACCAGTTTACACGCTGTAATTTCTTAGAAGAATGTAAATTCCCATAGAAGAATAGATTATCTCATTTTTACATTTGTATCATTAGTGCTTAGCATGGTTTTTTGACATACATAATATATACTTAATATTTGGGGAGGTAAGCTTGAGTTATTTGACCATATGGTGATAATTTCATCTTTTTTATTTATTAGCAGTTCCAGATATCTTTCTCTGACTATTTTCTTTAGTCAAGCCTGCATTTATCCTCTCCTTACTATTTCTGGAATTTTATAATTGCTTAGGAATTTTTAAAAAAGAATACCATTTATTACTTTGCCATCAGGAAACTGTCCTCTGTGGTATGTCAAAAGAAATCTGCTGAGTGTTGCCTTCTCTTGTCATCTTTGTGATCATCAACATCTCCTCCTTATTGGTCTCTTTCTTTTCTTTTCTTCTTCCTTCTCCTCCTCTTTCTCATCATCTTCCTCATCCTCCTTCTCCTCATCCTCCTCATCCTCTTTGTCCTCCTAATCCTCCTCCTCATCCTCTAGTCCTCCTCATCCTCTTCCTTCTTGTCCTCCTCTTCATCCTCCTCCTCCTCCTCTTTCTCTTTCTCCTTCTCATCTTCTTCCTTATCTTCTTTCTGTTTTTCTGTGTCTTTATCATGTCAAAGAAAGTAAAAAAAATATTGTGTTCTATTTCAGCCTTTTTTCTTCTAACTTGATTAGTATCTAACTAAATTCTGTGTTGGCTGGTACAGGAAAATGGTTAGAACACTTGTGAGAAATCATTGTTAGTGTGGTTCATTTCAATGTGTTTTAAAGTAAAATTGTAACAAGGCATGGACCTTTGCCCTCTACCTCATAGAATTGTGCACAAAAATTTGAGGTTAGAGATGCTTAGAGCAGCTTATTTATTAGGTGATCATTCTGTGTAATGTATATGTATGGACCTTCACCCTTTAAAGGGATGGACCTGAGTATAAGTTACATGATTACAAGTGCTTGAAGAACAAGATTAAGTTTAGAAAAACATTTGACAGAAATGAGGTATTTTTCCTTTATGAGAACAAGTCCTGTTATGTAAAGAGAGTATTTAAATAATAACCATCCTGACTAGTAGTATAGATGAAACGATCAGTCTTCTCTCTTCTTGCTGCAAAATTTCCTTTTCCATGTTCATCCCAGATTCTAAGGTGATAAAAGGATGTATTTTGGTACTTCCCTACTTGTTATTAGAATTATATATACCTAATTAATCAATTGATCCTGATAAGTTCAAATTAAATATATTGTATTTGATATGAGAATTATTTAAGTTATTATGATTTATTATGTATATTGTTAAATATTCATTATTACATAATTTAATATGCCATAAGAAATTTCTTTTCCATAAACTTTTGCTTATCTTTCCTCCCTTCTCCCACCTTGTTCCTCTTCTTCTTCTCCTTCTTCTTCTTGTCTTTGTCTCTCTCTCTGAATCTGTTTCTCTGTCTTTCTATTGAAGTCCAAGACATTTGTCTGTTCACTTGAGAGAGGGAGAGGAGTTGTTCCCCTCGGGGTGGAGAGTTTGCAGATAAACACTTAAATTTTCTTTTCTCAGCACTCTCAGTCCCAGCCTTGTCATCCTCCCCTTACTATGTCTCTCAGTTCCAGGCCACTTTTTATTCCTGAGTGACTAAAGCAAGCATTTGAATATCAGAACATTTACCTAAAAGTGTTTATAGAGGCAAATGGTTAGAGAGAGCACATTCTTCTCCCAGAAATTCTTAACTCTTCCCCTAATAGTTTCTGAAAGATGGAGTTTTTCTTTTGCTACCTTTAAGTGACAAGGACAGATAGAGAAGAGATTGTCATTTAGTATGCTCAGGGGAATTTAGAGCTTCTGCTCATTGTAGCAATAGCTAACATTTACATAGCCCTTTGAGATTTGTAAGATGCTTTACATATAATATCTCATCAGATCCTTACAAAGATTAGGAAGAGCAATTGATATTATAATCTCCAGGTTACACATGAGCATAGAGCCAAGTAGTGATTTGCCCAGGATGACAGAGCCAGTGAGTATCAAAAGTAGGAAGCCAACTCAAGTCCTTTCGACCCATGTCTACTTGCCAATGTACTCTCTATGGAAGTTTCAAATGATGGAAATCAAAAGGCTAAAAGTGATGGGAAGTTGATGA
The DNA here is from genome assembly GCF_048593235.1 of Sminthopsis crassicaudata. NCBI lineage: Eukaryota > Metazoa > Chordata > Mammalia > Dasyuromorphia > Dasyuridae > Sminthopsis > Sminthopsis crassicaudata. Next base: position 57,741,778 of record NC_133620.1, on the reverse strand, counting down.
AATATCTCTTGACTGGTTGTCCGACTTTTTTTAGACCCAACTTAATTTCTTTCCCCTGATCACACCGGCATGCTAACTTAAATGGCTTATATTATAATATAATTTCTCATTTTCTTCGGAAATTTAATTGCATGGTTTAGATCAGTGGCATTTCTGAAGCCATGTATGTTGCCCCATTGCTATTCATGTCCCTTGCTCCCAGTTCTGATACGATGGCATTTGGAATCCACTAAGCATCCTTGAGTGGAAATGCTGAGAAAGTATTTTTCTTCCTGAAATCCCTAGAAAAGAACTTTCTTGGAAAGGCTAGTGTTTCATGGGTCAAAAACCCACCGATCTAGGAATTGGTGTGTCTCATACCTGTACTTGTTTCTACCTTTCCTTGCTAGTTTCTTCTTCTATCATATAGAGACAAGGTAGAAAATACATAGCTACTTATCCAATGAATTCTGCATAAAGTATTAGAAGTCTCCAGAATAGGAACAAGGGAAACAAAATGTACTATAGAGGAAAGTGGATTTAGAAATGAAGAGACTTTAGAGGTCATTTACACATGAATATTCATAACACCAAAGGATAAAATATGATTGCTGTGTCATGCATGTCTTGCTGTTTTCTTTTTTAGGGTTAAGAAATATTCTATCACCCATCAAAGAGGGTAATTACAATCCTATCTTCATTCCTCTGGGGATTGTAGTCACTTCTCTTTGTGGGCTGGCCTTTATCATCTGGCTGGCAAGGAAGCTAAAGAAAGGTATGAGAATTTAATCTTCTATACGGAAATCAGAAAGAATTACAGAAAGGAAGTGAAAATATAAAAATTAATATTACTTCTAGTTTCTTCTGTATTAATTCTGCAATGTAATTGATTTATATAAATTTTATAATTGTTCCTGCATATCTTAAGACACCTTGCTCTGAGTTACTTTAAAGGTATAATTAGCAGAGAAACTGTTATCTATCATATCTTATCTTGATTTTTTTTTATTCATTTTTCCAAATTATCCCCTCCCTCCCTCCACTCTCTCCCCCCGATGGCAGGTAATCCCATACATTTTACATGTGTTACAATATAACCTAGATACAATATATGTGTGTAAATACCATTTTCTTGTTGCACATTAATTATTAGCTTCCGAAGGTATAAGTAACCTGGGTAGATAGACAGTAGTGCTAACAATTTACATTCGCTTCCCAGTGTTCCTTCTCTGGGTGTAGTTATTTCTGTCCATCATTGATCAACTGGAAGTGAGTTGGATCTTCTTTATGTTGAAGATTTCCACTTCCATCAGAATACATCCTCATACAGTATTGTTGTTGAAGTGTACAGCGATCTTCTGGTTCTGCTCATTTCACTCAGCAACAGTTGATGTCTCTCCAAGCCTCTCTGTATTCCTCCTGCTGGTCATTTCTTACAGAGCAATAATATTCCATAACCTTCATATACCACAATTTACCCAACCATTCTCCAATTGATGGACATCCATTCAACTTCCAGTTTCTAGCTACAACAAAAAGAGCTGCCACAAACATTTTGGCACATACAGGTCCCTTTCCACTCTTTAGTATTTCTTTGGCATATAAGCCCAATAACAGCAATGCTGGGTCAAAGGGTATGCACAGTTTGACAACTTTTTGGGCATAGTTCCAAATTGCTCTCCAGAATGGCTGGATTCTTTCACAACTCCACCAACAATGTATCAGTGTCCCAGTTTTCCCACATCCCCTCAAACATTCATCATTATTTGTTCCTGTTATCTTAGCCAATCTGACAGGTGTGTAGTGGTATCTCAGAGTTGTCTTAATTTGCATTTCTCTGATCAGTAATGATTTGGAACACTCTTTCATATGAGTGGAAATAGTTTCAATTTCATCATCTGAGAATTGTCTGTTCATATCCCTTGACCATTTATCAATTGGAGAATGGTTTGGTTTCCTATAAATCAGGGTCAGTTCTCTATATATTTTGGAAATGAGACCTTTGTCAGAACCTTTATTTTTAAAAATATTTTCCCAATTTGTTACGTCCCTTCTAATCTTGTTTGCATTAGTATTGTTTGTACAGAAACTTTTTAGTTTGATGTAATCGAAATCTTCTATTTTGTGATCAATAATGATCTCTAATTCTCCTCTGGTCATAAATTCCTTCCTCCTCCACAGGTCTGATAGGTAGACTATTCTCTGTTCCTCTAATCTATTTATGATCTCATTCTTTATGCCTAAATCATGGACCCATTTTGATCTTATCTTGGTATATGGTGTTAAGTGTGGGTCCATATCTAATTTCTGCCATACTAATTTCCAGTTTTCCCAACAGTTTCTTCCGAATAATGAATTTTTGTCCCTAATGTTGGTATCTTTGGGTTTGTCAAAGATTAGATTGCTATAGATGTACCCTTTTTTATCATATCTTATCTTTAAAGCCCTACACAAATCTACTATGTTTTTTATAAGAAATACTGTTCATCCTTGCTTGTACTTGTATAATTAAGGAGGGTCTTATCTTCCAAACAAACCATAGGCTCTAGGGAGTCTGCTAACAAGGTCTGTCAGATCTGGATAGGTCCCATATCACAATTAACATTCTTTTATTGTCAAACAATACTAGCTCTACATGAATGCTAGCTCATTTTCTTTAAAATTACTCATCATGTCTCCACTCCCAAGATTTTTTTTTTCTTGTAACCAATTACAGTGTTTTCCCCCTCTACCCAACTTGTACTTCTTCAAATTATATTAAGGCTGGTGAGCCCTACTACTTCAGGATCTTTGGTCACAGAGACAGAAAATTGACCCAATTTATTGGTTATTGCTATCCTAATAGCTCAGACCATTTACCTTAATTTTTTAAAGTGAAAAAATCACAAAAAATTAATATGTACGTGATGTAAATTATGGATGGAAAATAAGTAATCTTAGTTCTTGTTTTTCTGCCTTTTCATTCTGAAAATTCACTGAGATAGGATTCAACTCAAGAAACATTAATTAGGAGCCTACAATAGGAAAACTTTAGGTGAGATTTTAGGAGATACCAAGATAAAACAAGAAACAATCTTTTATTTCATAGAGATTGTTGGCCGATAGAACAATTTCAAATATCACAAAAATGCAAGTCATAGAATGATAAATAGATTTCACTTTGACACAGGAAATTCCTTTCGTCAATGCAAGCAGCAAATTCTTTGTCTAAAGCATTAAACTGTGATTTACTCTGGGTCACACAGCCAATCTTGCTAAAAATGAGACTTGCACCTGGATTTTTTTGGTTTTGAAGCCAACTTTCCAACACTTATAATAGTCATCAAATATAAGACCAGTTGGCTGCATGTGGTCCACAATACTCCTGAGTCTGGGCCAAACCATTTTAAAATGTAATTGGGAAATATTTAGCAAAAGGAATAAAAATAAAAATAAAACATAAATAGTATCACATTTTAAAACTAAGTCATTAGATGGTCCACAGTGATCTTTATGTATGGATTACAGTACACATTTCTATCACTGCCCCATTCCATGTTACTTTTCTAAACACATAGGAAAAATCTAAATCAAAATGCTTTAACAAATTCTAAAGGTATTGCTTCATCATGATATGGTAACCCTAACCCTATTTTTTTTTTTTTTTTTTTTTTGCTATTTACTAATAATGTGACCTTGGGCAATCAATCAATTTAAAAAAACATATTTTGGCCAGATACCCTGAAGGTCTTCCCCTCTGAATTGATTTTTTTTAGATTAGGTAGGAGAGGGCATTCTTTGTCTTATTTTTTACCTAGCACTGAATAGGTGTTACCTTAGCCAAACTGAGACCTAGGAAAGTCTTTGACTTAAAAAGGCCAAGGTCTCCCACTGCATCCAGAGCCATTTCCAATAGGCGTGGTCTGTCTCTTACCACTGGTCCCAGACAGCTCCCAAGAAGAAAGTGTTGAAGATGATCTTGCACAGCCTTCCCTCACTTAAATTCATTTCACCTGCAAGTCATGGCATCACCTTTCTAATGTCTTGTCCCTCTTCAAGAGGTTTCAGGCAGTAGATATGCAAAAAACAAAAGTGAAACAGTCTCTGTACTCAAAGAGTTTGCATTTTACTGGGGGAGAAATTGTGTAAAAAATTAGATAAAAGGTGATTTTTTAAAAGGAGGATGACACTAGCAGCAGGGAGAGTTAGGAAATGTCTTTTGGAGACAATAGTTCTTGAACTGAGTCTTTTTTTTTATTATAGCTTTTTATTTATTTTTTTTAATTTAATGCCTAGTTTGGTGTGGGAGTGGAGATTGGAGAGAGACTGGGGTGAATGTACTTATATGGGAATCATCTATGTAACTAAATACATGGGTGCTGGTAAAGTCACCTAGTAAAAGCTTGGAGGGAGATAAGATAAGGGGGAATAAGACAGAGCCTTCACAGTAAATCCGAGGTAAGGATAGGAATATTATACAATGATGGAATAAAGGAATGATCCATTACATAAGAGAGGACCCAAGAAAGAGCAATTTTCCAAAATCCCAGTGAAGGATTTCACTCAAAAGTGTCAAATACTGCAGAGGTCAATAAGTAGAAGATTAAGAGTTGTCAATGAAGAGATCTTTGGTAAGAATTGAGTAATAGAATTAGAAAACAGAGCTTGCTAGGTGATTGAGTGGTGATAGGGAGGAAAGGAAGTAGAAGCAATAATTGTATATTAGATGGCTTCTTTTAGGAGTTTTGGAAAGAGAGAAGATGCAGAACTGTGGCTAGAGGTTTTGGTGGAAATTTTTTTTCTCTTTTTTCGAATAAGTGAAACTTGGGCATGTTTAAAAACAACAGGGAAGGAAATAGCAGATAGGGAGAGATTAAAGATTGGAGAGAGGTGATGATTGTGGGGAAAATCTGTGGGAGAAGACAGAAGGGATGGGGGTCGAGGATACGTATATGCTGCTAGATCTAGCCTAATAGCATAAAAATTCTAGTTCAGAAAGTTGGCAATGGTGTATTTTTTTAAGTAATAGCTTTTCATTTAGAAAGTATATGCAAAGAGTTTTCACCATTCACCCTTGCAAAACCTTGCATTCTAAAATTTTCTCCTTCCCTTTCCCCCACTCCTCTCCTAGATAGCAAATAATCCAATATAGGTCAAATATGTGTAATTCTTTTAAACATATTTCTACATTTATCATGCTACACAAGAAAAATAGATCAAAAAGAAAAAATGAGAAAAAAGCAAACTACAAAAAGGTGAAAATACTATGTTGTGATCCACATTCAGTACCCATAGTCTTCTCTCTGGATGCAGATGGCTCTCTACATCACAAGTCTATTGGAATTGGCCTGAATCACCTCATTGTTGAAAAGAGCCATGCCCAACACAGTTGATCATCACATGATCTTGCTGTTGTGTGTACAATGTTCTCTTGGTTCTACTCTTTTCATTCAGCATCAGCGCATGTAAGTCTCTCTAGGCCTTTCTGAAATCATCCTGTGGATCATTTCTTATAGAACAGTAATATTCCATTACATTCATTTATCTTAACTTATTCAGCCATTCCCCAACTTATGGGCATCCACTCAATTTCCAGCTCTTTGCCACTACAAAAAGGGCTGTAACAAACATTTTTGCACATGTGGGTTCTTTTCCTTTTTTTAATGATCTCTTTGGGAAGCAAACCCAGTAAAATCATAGATTATGCACAGTTTGATAGCCCTTTGGGCAGACTTCCAAATTGCTTTCCAGAATGGTTGGATGAGTTCACAACTCCACCAACAATGTATTAGGGTAATGGTGTACTTTGACAGCACCTTCTAAGCATTTCCTTATTGTTTCAGCATATGGCAGCCTATTATTATTATTAACATAATTTTTGGCTTAATCTGGAGTTTATTAAGGACATATTTATATAAGAAAATTCTTTAATATCTGATTTATACTTTATGAATATATTCAGGCCTCAGTAAGAGAGGACCAATTTGAGATTTGCAACACATCCAATCATCTGATATCCCTGGAATATATTCCTTGGGCAGTGGAAGCAAATTCCAGATTTTTTTTGCCAAACCCTGAATTAAAAGAAGTCTGGGTTAGTGGATGAAAAGTTACTGATTTCAGTGAATTTGTAATATTACACTTTACTGTAACCTAGGTTCTCTGAGAGAGGAAAAGGATGGGAAGAGATAGGAAAAGGAAAAGATGACAGAAGAACACAGAAGGGTGGGGACAGATGAACCAAAGTAGTTTATACCTGTTCAGAGAGGGTAAAGCAGAATCAAAAGCCACCAAAATAGAAAAAAATCTGAGTACCACTCCCAAACCTCTGACTCACCTCATCTTTTAAGTATCATAACTTGACAGTTAATCTGAAGTGTTAGTTAAACCTGCTATTCTGAAATCACACTTTTCAAAGTAATTTCTATTTTAAAATGAATCATCTTTGATGTTTTTGTCATCACATTTAACAACAGACCACCTAACCTGGTTAGCAGAAAAGAAAATACAAGACAGTGAAATTAAGTTGTTCATTTAAAAGAAAGGCATTAAAGCCTTCACATGGTTCATTGGTGAGTGCAGATCACCCTCTGCCCTTTATTTTGGCAAATGCTGCCTTCACACTGAGTTGCTATTTGAAATTCCTCAATAACTAATTCATTAATCAGTTCTGTTCATAAAATGCTTCCTATTAAAAGTGATTTTCAATCAGTGGGTTCCCAGGAAGACTGTTTAAGTCAGCCAGGTCACTCCTACAATGGTCCAAACAAGCATAAGCTATTCTGGGCAAATTTTTCAATCAGGATGAGAGGGAAGTTGAGTGGTACTCTGGATAAAGGTTTTACAAATCTACTAAATTTATCTAAGGCACCCAGATTAATGTGGCCACTGTTATCAGCTTTGATCAGGATTTTCACTCTGAACCAGACTGAGAGAGTATATGCCCTCAGGTATTTGTTAAGGGAGGCTAGAGGAAGGAAGATTGTTATGAAATTCTTCACCAGAGGAGATTGCATCCACCAGCTCCCACTATTGCCCATTTATGACCACCTAACATGAGGCAGAATGGCTAATTTCAATAGATGTTAGCCCTGGAATTGGAATCATGATTCAAAATCATCCCTAATTCAAATCCAGACTCTGACAATGTTACTGATTTTGTGACTTTGGGGCATTCACTTTACTATTTGAAGCATCTGTGAATTGGGACTAGGGAGATTAGATTAGCTGATCTTTAAGGACCTTTCCAGGTCTAAATTTATGATCCAGTTTGAAAAGGATGAGGTTATAGTAGATAATCTTCAAAGGTTCTTCCAATCTTAAATCTATGATTACATGATCTTAATATCTCATGCAACTAAAATAACAAGATTAAGGAGTGGGAAGCTTCCATGTTTTATGTCTGGGAGGATCTATTTTTTCTCCTGGCAACAGGTTGTCCACTAAAAACAACCACTGACATAATTATTTGCCTAAATAGTCTTTAAAGACTTTTTAATGAGGAGATAATTTGCTTCTACATTTCAATCATCTTATTTCCATCCATTTCCATCATTTCAATCTCACATGAACAATCTGAGCTTGTGTTATCCAATAAGAGGTTTGGCTACAATTGAAAGTGGCAGAATGAGAAAGGTGGTAGGTTGTTTATTCAGTTTTCTCCCCCAGAGTCATTTCTGTACAAGATCTCAGACGGATAGTGCAATGATTGACGTGCCACCGCTGTGGGAATTTCAAAGTGGGGGCAAACAGGAAACAGACAACAGCTAGACTGGTTACAGTTATGCCAATGAAAAGAAAAGACGCCCAGAAAGATCACAGAATTCTTAAGTAGTTAGGACTGTCATAAAATCACATTTAAAAAGCTCAAATTTAGGGGAGAAATGTTCCCTACCAGATTGTAATCTCTATAAGGACAAGGATCATGATTTACTCATTCTCCTTCCTTCTCACAGAACTTAATAAAGTGCATTGCACAAAGTAGTGCCAAGAAATATTTGTTGAGTTGAATTTTAACATAAGTAGGCTAGATTTTTCAAGGGTTTCTTTGTAAGCAAATTACTTGGAACTCAGAATAGATTTCTCCATAACAAGAGTGTTGCAAATGTTGGTTAGTAAATTGGATCTGAGGTGATTATTTAATAGAAATGTAATTGAAATATGATCCCCGTGCCACGAAAAACAGTGAGCTATTATGTTGCAAATAGATGATATTCAGTTATGATATAGGTTAGCCTGGGAACTTAACCAGTTTATAACGTTGCTTTTCTGTGAAGAAAAAAAACAAAACAAAACACCATCCTGTGGTATAGGAAGTAAGGAAATTATGGAAGTTATTCTAGAATCTGTTTTTCTCCTCTTCCTTTTGCAGAAAGTTAGGAGGAAAAGGAGTTTGAATCAGAGAAAAGGATGTTGTAGAACAGAGAAAGTGGCTAAAAGGTTTGAGGAAATCTGGGAGGAAAAGTGAAAAACTGAAGGGAGGGAGATACAAGAATGGAAATTATAGTTTGATTGAAACTCTTCAAAGCTCCACTTAGCACCCTTAACTAGGGTGAAACCCTTGGGATCTAGCCTGGGACTATTTTCTTTTCTCTACCTCTCTTAATGCACAGGATGGAGCATAATAATGTCAGTAATATTTCCCTTTTTGATCCCCAGTCCATTATGAGAACATAGTCAGGTACCAGAAGTATGTCTTTCTTCTTACCCTTTGTTTAGCTGCCTTCCTTTTGCATAATAAGAGGGGGATATCATGGATTGAAGAACACTTTTCATTCACTTGTATCACAAGGTTTGACTGAGCATACTCATAAATCAGAACTTCTCATACTTTCTATCATCAGTCAGTAAGTGCCAGAGAAGGAAATTGAGGCAGAAGGGCTTTAGGGACAAATTTTTTTGGCTGATTAGTAACAGAACTAAAATAAAAACTCATATCCCCATCCAGATGTAGTCTGAATCCACCACTGGCATTCATTCAAACTAATGCAATGTTGTGAACCAATGCACAGGTTGAGAATAGTGCTTGAAACTAAACACATACCCACTCAGTTCCCTTTTCTCTAAAAATAAGCTCTCTTTATAGGGCTGAGCTTTTATTGACATACAGGTGTAGCTTTCTCTCTCTTTTTTTCATTTGAAAGAAAAGTACATGAAAACAAGCAACATAAAATTTGTAATGAATGAATATAAAAACAATTGTTCAATGCTTGTTAAGTATAAAGCAGCACAAATACAAACTTGAGGAGCTCACATTCTATTAGAGGAGATAGCATGCATCAGAGGCCAGCTGTAAATCAGACACAGTATAGCAGAAGAACATGTTATACACTTTTGTTAATGCTTTTTTCCAGTGATAAAATCACAAGGTTTGATCTTTGTCTGTCACTTAGGGTTTTGAGGGCAGAAACCTTTGTTTTTGTCTATTTATCCTTAATAGCCAACAGTAGTTAGATTAGTTACAGTTATGGCAATGAAGAGAAGTTCAGAGAGATTATGGAGTTCATAGGTACATTGGGCTACCATAAAACAGTAGACAGAATTAGGTTGTACTATAGTGAATAGAGTGCTGGGCTTGAAGAACGGAAGACATTTTCCTAAGTGAAAATCTGGCCTCAGACTTAGTAGCTCCATGACCTTGGCAATTCATTCACTTTATTTTCCTCAATCCCTCATTTGTAAAATGAACTGGAGAAGGAAATGGCAATCCATTCCAATAACTTTGCCAAGAAAACCCCAAATGGGGACACAAAGAATTGGACATGACTGAACTGACTGAAAAACAACAAAAACAAAATAGTAGTTGCTTAATAGATGCTTTTTGAATGAGTGTATTATTTGCATTTGAGCCACATTATCAACAAAATGCATATTGGAAGAATTTTTTTCCAAGAGCTTTTGCTCTAGTTTTCCCAAAAGTAGTTCTTTTTTTAAACTTGTTTTAAAAAGATTTTTAGAAATGCCATGTGTTCTTGTTTTCTTTTATTCTGGTTATGCATGTACATTATTTTTTTAAATGCACATTTTTTATGAAATATGTTGGGAAGGAAAATCAGAACAAAAAACTATGAGAGGGAAAAAAAACAAAAAAAGGGAAAAAATGAACATAGCATGTGTTGATTTACACTCAGTCTCTGTAGTTCTCTTTTTGGATGCAGATGGTGTTTTCTACCCAAAGTTTGTTGGGATTGCCTTGGATCACTGAATTGCTGAGAAGAACCAAGTCTTTCATAGTTGATCTTGACCAATCTTGCTGTTACTGTATACAATGTATTCCTGGTTCTGCTTATTTCATGTAGCAGCAGCTCATTAAATCTTTCCAGGCCTTTCTAAAATCAGCTTTTTCATAATCTCTTAGAGAACAATAATATTCCATTACTTTCACATACCACAATGTATTCAGCCATTCCCCAATTAATGGGAACTCATTTTCCAATTCTTTGCTACCACAAAAGAAGCTGCTACATTTTTGCACATGGGGGTCTATTTTCCTCCTTCATGATTTCCTTGGGATATAGATCCAGTAGTAGCACTGCTGGATCAAAGGGTATGCACAGTTTTATAGGCCTTTGGACATAGTAGAATTAGAATTCTTAAGCTAAGTTTCATGGATCCCTAATGGGTCTGTGGATAGATATCAGGGGATTCATTGGCCTACATAGGAAAAAACAAATCTTTATTCAATATAGTTTTTCTTTTGTAATCCTCTTGATTTTTTATGCATTTAAAAGCATGATTCTGAGAAAGGTACATAATTTTTGCCAGACTGCCAAAGGTTTCCATGATACTAACAAAATTTAAAAAGCTCTGTCCTAGAGCAAGAGTTAGTTCCAAAAGATGAGAATTTCTCTCATCTAAATTCTCTCATTTTATATATGAGGAATCTAACATTTAGACAGATTAAGCGAGAAGATAATGTGTTCAAACAAGGTTATTCAGGAGCAGGGAGCAAAGTCAGAACTCTAACTCCAAACCCAGGGGTCTTGCATTATGTAACAACTTCTAGAAGGGCTCAAACATTTTTATTCTGAGTCATACCCATAAGTCCCATTCATCCTAGTATTCCCAGTCACTCTGAATATTTAGAACTTAGTCCTTCAATGAGTCCCAAGTTTTCATTTTACAGATGAGTTCTAGAGTGATTGGGTGATGGTTCAATTGCCAATGGCCTCAACCCAAGTCTTCTGACTGCAAACGTTCCCTGTCACTCATCATTATCTGTAGTCAAATTCTTACAATGGTACCAATGATTAGATCTCATTTGTTAGGTCTCTTAGAATTAATATCTCTACTCAGTGAGCTTCAAAATGAAAATATTACAGGTACTGTTTATATAGTAGAAACTTAGTAAAGGTTAAATTGAGTTGGATTTTTAAAAATGGTTGGAGATGGAAAGGGAAAGCTCTCCTTAATAAAAAGTATGATGCAACTTAGTATAATTTTCTGATCTATTTTATTAATGACATTTGTTTCTTTATTCTCCCATTAACAGGCAAGAAGTCCACCAAAAGGTAAGTCTCTTTCTTCAAGGAATATTCTCTATTGATTGGTCCTTGCCATCTCTGATTGGTCCTTGCTTTGCTAAGGATGTTTTCTTAACTATAGCTGAGCTGATCATTCGTGCTTATCACAAAAGGTACAGTTTTCTGGCCCAATTGAAGGTAGCAGGTGGAATTGACAAGCATATCATTGGTGTCTATGGAACATACATCATATATATTTATGGACCAAGATACAATAAACAAAATCTCTAAAACTCATCTGTTTACAGCAAGGATATAATTGTATGATGTATCCTGTTTAAATCTGGAGACCTTTTCTAGACTGTCCAAGATTTCCCTTGGAAGAAGACAGTTCTAGGGAGTTATTTTTGCCCGCCTTAAAGAAAGATGAATGCCCAAATTTAGGATCCATGTAAATATTAACTTTAATTTAACATTCAAAATTCATTCACAAGAAGGATTGCTAAATTGCCTTTCTTTAGGTTTCAGGGTAGTGGATAAAATCTTTTGTTTTTTTTGAGATTTTTAGGAAGAAACATATTAGGCAAAAAGAATTGTTGAGATGAGAATTCAGAAGCATCCTAACTGGTCACATAAAGAGATCTCTGGGAAATCTAGGACTGAGGCTAGACCACAAAAGGGCAAGTTTTGTCTCAATGGGTTTAGTAAATACAGCTTGTTTGTGTGGATGGTTTCTCTCCCCTCCCCCTTTCCCCACCTTATTTCCCTCCCACCATCTTTGTGGGTCATGTGGGAATGGCAGGGTTTGAAATTGATAACATCTACAGATTTGTTTCCTGGCCACACCCAATGCCTGGTATCAGGGGGCAAACTGCCACCTGCAAAAACCCCAGTTACTGAAATTGCTTCTAAATGAAAACAATTCAATTAATTAAGATTTTTCATTTCCCTTGAAGAAAAAATGGGCATGCAGTCAGGAAATGAAAATGTATCACTATTCAAACAAAATAAAAATGTGATAGAATTGTAAAATCCAGAAAGCAAACTAATCTTGACACTATGATTCTGGGGTTACCATAGTAAAGTTATGGCAGGTAGCACGGTTGGTATTAGAACCTTGATCTTGAAATCAGGAAGAACCAAGTTTAAATCCTACCTCTAGCACTAATGTCAACTGTAGGATTTCAATCTATCAACCAAAAGTACTTATTTATTAAGGCCCTACTATCTGCCAGGAACTCTGCTTAGAATACAAAATGGAGGTACAAAAAGAGGCAAAAATAGTTCCTGCCCCCAATTTCTCTAAGCTTCCCCCAATTCCCTAATAGTTGATTGAGGTTTTGATGGAGTTGTCTGTGGGAGCTAGACTTCACACTTAGGAAATTGTGGACTCCTAAAAAATTATTTTGTATTAGATTCTGTGCATTTTGTAACTACTAATTTGAATTAATGTTGTGCCCTCATCCCCTAGAAAAAGGTCAACTTTTAAAATTTGCCAATGGAAAACCAATTAGTAACTCTTCGAGGAGTGAAGAAAAAAATTTTTTTTCAGCTTGGAATGGATAAAAGCCGGGATAGCTGATTAAGGGAGAGAACTAGAAACCACACCAAAATTGCACAGACTCCAAGTAGGCTTGATGACCTACCTACAGGGACTTCTTGGGCTCTTCTTAGAGGAAGAGGGAAAATCAAGAGGAAGAAGAAATCAGTGAGAGTCAAAACCAACAGTGGCGGTTTTGGTCTCAAAAAGCTACTTTGACTTGGATTTGTAGTGGAATTGATTTGAGATGGTGATAGATTTAGTTTCATAAAATAGATAACAGGTTTTTTTTGAAGTAAAATTGTACTACATTCCTGGAAAGGTCAAAGGGAAACCAATGTAGCAAGTCTTGAGACCACAGTCAAACCAGGACCCAGGTTCCCAGACCCTGCATTCATTATGAACTTGAGCTGTTCAAGGGCAGCTGCAAACATGCTTGCCAGCTAAAGATCAAAGCTCTCAGGGAAGAAAAAAAACATAAAACCCCAAGTTTCAGCAACACCCTCATCTGATGTTGGGCATTGTGTCTTCCTGTGTATCTTGTCTTTCGGGTTATCATTTGCCTGGGTAGTATAGAGAAACCCAACTGGAAACCCAGCAAGGTGGTAAATAGAACTTGTTCACATACGAGTCAAAATAGACCAAGGGTAAAACCACAAATGCCCAGGAAGTCAAAGAGTTTGAATAGACATCATCCAGCCAATAGAGGTGAAAGGAAGCTTGGTGACATTCACCTCACAACCCTTGATATTATCAGAAATTAATTAAGTTCATGTGGAACTAGGAGTGAAGTTTTTTGAATATGGCTGAGTAGCATTATTTTAGCATTTGCTTCTTCTCTTATTTCCTCCACCCAACCTTTTTTCTGGAGCATTGAACAATCATTTCATTTTTGGGGGGGGAAAATAAAGTTTTTGAGTTCAGAGGTCACAATAAAGTTCAGCAGTCATGTAAGAGAAATTATAGAAAGAACACAGAACTGGTAATCTTGAGGACCTCAGTTTGAGTCTTAGCTCTACTTCTCAGTAACAGTGTGACCTTATAAAATACAATGAACCTTTTAAGCCTCGCTTGCTTTGCCTAAGACTTCCCCACTCAGCTTATGCCTTCCTGCCTGGAATGGCCTCCCACTGCTTCTCCATCTATTAAAAAACCTACCCAGTTTATATCCCTCCACCCTTTTTATGAACTCTTCCTTCAACATTTCTGCCCAAAGTTCTTTTAATTTCCATGATACTTTGTATTTGTCCTACTCATTTGTCACTTTTGCATTTCTTTAGCATTATTATTATTTTTCTTGCATAGACATTTAGTTCCCCAACCTGATGGATGGTAAGCTCTTTGAAGAGAGGGACAAGTCTTATACTTCTTTATATTTTCCACCACACCTATCACAATGCCTTGCATTGTCAGTACTCGAGATAATAACTAATGGACTGGAAAGCTAATCAGCAAGCATTGATTAAAGAACACTGACTACATAGCTTAAACATATCTATTTCAGTTCACTTCAATAAACACATATTATAAATTTGTTCTATTCCAGATGCTAGAGATATAAAAACCAAAATAGTCCCATAAAATTTTTATATATCCTGTATCTATGAAATTACAAGTTCCTTCCTCTTATCCCTAGCTCAGTCCTTATTCTTATCCTTAATATTTCCCTTTCAGGGTTGTTGTGAATCTCAAAAGAGAAAATGTGTGTAAAGAAAGGAATCTGCAAACTTTAAAACATTTATATTCAACACAAATGTCAACATAAATGAAGTAGCTTGCTCTAGGACATAGAAAGATTTGAGAGCCAGAAAGAGCTGAGCAGTAGTTCTTTCACTGACATATATTGGCTAAGAGACAAGAGCAAGCTGTTCAATGACTTCCCTTGACTCTACAAGAGTATAAGTTGCAGAGAACTTGCTGATCTGCTTTGGCAGAGGGAGTTTCCACACTGGGAATTCCATATCCCAACCCAAACACAGATCCAGTCCAAAATAGAAAGTCTCTCTAGTATTTTCTATAGGATTTGTATGAAAGATCCTAGGGATGTTTAATCTCATATTTAATTCACAATCTCCTTTTTCTTTGGCAGGCCTGATGTATACTAAATTGTTACTTACTAGAGAAAAAATTGAACTATCAGACCCTTTAACCAACTTTGTGAAAAAGGACTAGAAGTTTTGGTTTGAATCGTCTGCACTGCAAGATGATATTGGTGGTGTTTTTCTCCATATCAATGAATCATCTCCATTGTGTTTCGATTTGGTTTATTATTATTATTTTTTTTTGGTTACTATGTTCAGCCAAGACTCAAAGGTTTGTTACCTTGTATGTTTTTACGTCTATGCATTTATCAAAAAATCATTTTGGATTTCAAGAAGAAGAGATTATTTTGGAAAATAAAGGCATGCAACTATGGTCCAATGTCAATTTTGTTTTGCAAATTTAATAAAATTCTGTTCTAATAGCAGGTCTCATTTGATCATAGATTTGATACATGATAGTGGAGAGACCACTGGGTAAAGATTCCAAAGAGTTCTGGTTCCATTTCAGAAACTTGCTTTAAGCAAGTCACCTAGTATTGTTTAATCTCAATTTACTCATCTCTGAAACTGATA
This sequence comes from Sminthopsis crassicaudata, assembly GCF_048593235.1. Taxonomy (NCBI): domain Eukaryota; kingdom Metazoa; phylum Chordata; class Mammalia; order Dasyuromorphia; family Dasyuridae; genus Sminthopsis; species Sminthopsis crassicaudata. Next base: position 57,726,203 of record NC_133620.1, on the reverse strand, counting down.
TGATTACATTTATAATGAGAGGCAAAATCATGTGATGGTTAGGAGGCAAGCTTTGGAATAAAAAAGACCCGATTCTGCCATATTCAGGCTGTGTGACAATGGATAAACCATTTATCTCTTCAGTATCCAGGGCTTCTTCCTAAGAGGATAGTTTGCAGAAGAGTTGGAGGGAATTCCCACATTAGGAGTTTCCCATGTTGATAACTAAACCTAAATATATTGAGTGTCGAGTTCTTCCAGTGGAAAAATTTCCTCAAGAAAGGACATTAGTAACTCTTTTGCTTTTTAAAGTCTTACAAAGTTGCTCAAGACACTGAAGTGACTTGTAAATCACAAAGGGTAATGTAAGAAAAATGCCTATAGTTCTCAAAAGTATTATAAATGAGTTATAATTATTTGGTCTTATCTACAAGTCATGTTCTTCATACACACCATGTTTTATGATTTCTTTCTCACAAACTGGTATGTATATATTAGCTTTATCCTATAATACTAATGATGTAGTGGATTTTAACTGAAATTCATAAACACCCTTGGTCGTAGAAATGTGACTTAACATAAAATTTACATTGTTTTCTGCCTCCCCATTTACTAATGCTACTTGCTCCCATTTCTTTGTAATTCCCTTTATGAATAAACTAACCACAGCAAAATGATGCCCACTAAAATCAATATAACAAGAAGAGTTTTTTCTCTTGGAGCTTCTGTTATTCTATAAGATCTGGTTTGATTTAAATCCTTGGGCATGTGGACCAGTGTTGAATTTCATGACTAGATTATCTTATTAATTAAAAAAACAATTTATCACCAATAAGTCTTTAGAATAGGAGGGTGATAGATATATTGGGAAAGGAAGGTAACATTTTTAACAATGCACAATAACAATTTAAATGGAAAAACAATAAAAATTTAAAGTAAAAAATTACTAGAAGTTTTAGGGGGAACTAAGCCCCTTTTGATTATCATTAGAAATACTTAAAGTAATGTAAAGAAATAATTTGGGGTATGTTATTTTCTCTATTTGGAAAGTCCTCCCTATTTTTTTTCCGGTTCATGGTCCATCTCAAGACCCCCATCTCATCTAAATAAATTTCCCTGGCTATTTTTAAGCTCTTTCTGACCTCTAACAGCAATACAGTCTCTGACACACAAATTGTGCTGTTAAAATTGTTATAGTTGTTTCACATATGGAAGTCTTGTCTCCCTAAATAGCTTGTTGAGGATAGGGACCATTTCTTATCCTCTCTTCCCACCCCCCAGCTCTAGTGATTAGGCATTAAGTAAAAACTTGTTCAATTGGAGAATAGAGAGGAGCATGGAGACATATAATTTACATTATATGTAAATATACAGGAGACATATAATTTACACTAATTTTTTTAAATTACAGAACAAAATTAACACAATTAGAATGAGAGGAAATAGTTTCATGGGAGTAAATCTTGGTAGCAATTTATCTGATATTCAAGACATAGGGGAATTGAAAAATTTACATACACCTATATTATAAATTTCTAATATATCTTGAATATCAGAGAATATATGTATAAATTATATACATATGTGTGTTTGTGTGTCTATATAGCACTTATTCCTCAAAAGATCAAAGAACAAAGAAGACAGTTCTCAAAATAAGGAAAATATACTATTAATAACAACATGGAAAATGTTCTGAATTACTACTAATAAAAATAAATGCAAATTAAAGCAACTCTAAGGTCCTGTCTCACATCTATCAAATTAATAAAGATAAAAAAAAAGAAAATTACAATTGTTGAGAGTGTTGGGAGGAAGACACTTTATTGAATTGTGAGTGAAAAAGTGAAGTAGTTTAACCAATCTGGAAAGTAGTTGAATTTCACCACAAAAGTTATTAAATTGTACATCGGCAATACTATCACCATTAGGCTTACATCCTAAAGAGATCAGCGATAGAGGGAAAGATATCATATGTACAAAAATATAACAGCCTTCTCTGTTGTGTCAAAGACCTGCAAATAAAACAGGTGCCCATCAATTGGTGAATGGCTAAACAAATTATGGTATAGACAGGTGACAGCCAGATGGTGCAGTAGATAAAATGCTGTACTTACAGGCTAGGAGACCTGAGTTCAAATTTTATATCATTCATTAGCTGGGTAATCTTGACACTTTACTTCTCTCAACCTCGGTAGACCTCTTTCTAAAATGGAGGTTTTCCTAACAACTACTTTAAAGATTTGTTGTGAGGATCAAATACAATAATGTATTTAAAGAACTTTGAAGTCCTGAAAGCATTTATGCATACATATATATGAATACATAAATATATAAATATATATGTATATAGATAATTTTTATTATTAATAGAATGGAATGGAATATCATTGCTCTGTAAGAAATGACCGTTTTAGAGAAACCTGGGAAGATTTGTTTGAGTTTATGCAGAAAAGAAATGAGCAGTATTAGGAGAACAATTTCTGTAATTATTACATTATAAAGGAAAAGACCTACTAAAGACTTGACTCTGATCAAAACAATGATGAATAATTCCCATCTCTTGCAGAGAGATGATGAATGAGACATTTTCTCTCTTTGTAAATACAAAGACTATTCTCATTTGTTATAAGGGAAAACTTATATTATTTATTTTGGTGGGAGAGACAATTGGGAGGAAAAAGAAAGTATTTATAGTGGTACTAAAAAAGGAAGAAAAAATTTAAAAAGAGTCAATGAATCATTAAAAAAAAACCCAAAAGAACAGAAGGAAATTTATATAAGTTGCCATGTTGAGTTTAAAATATTCAAAAATAAAATTATACCCAGAGTAGGGATTCATGGTTTCCTCTTTTTCTGTTCTTCCTTATACAGGAAAAGCTTGTTTTTATTGGTGTTTGACAAATTCAAAATAACAAAAAATTAAATATTAAGAAATTTTTTTGAAATTACGTACCAAAAGACATATTCAGTTATAAAATTTTGAAAGCTTATCAGCTTACAGAGCAGGCCCCTCCTTCATAACTGTATTTTGTAATTAGATATGGTGATAAAATTCTAGGTCAAAGACTGTGCAAATATTAATTTGGTGATAAGAGCTGGACTAATGTCAAAGAAACAAAACCAAACAGAAATCTTAAAAATACCTCCCTGACTCATAAGGCAGTCCAATTCTGGAGTTCACATAGAGGTCTTCATTTTTCATAGCAACTAATCACTTACGTAAGAGACATTTTAGGAGGGAATTTCTTCTTGTTCCCTGTGTTGCAAATATATGTCCTTAATGGTTTTCTCCTCCTACCTTCCCATTAAAAGGTAAGCTCCTTGTGGAAAGGGATTGTTTCTTTCACTGAATTTGTATCACTACTGCCTACTGTAAAAAAAAAAGTTTAATAAATGCTTCTTGATCGATAAATTTTCATTGTAAAGTATTCTCTTAAGAATTGGTTTTTTGTTTGTATGTTTGTTTTTAAGAAACTCAGAGTTTTAGTCATTTAAGAGGTGGCCAATTTTTATAGTCTTCCTCCTGTCCCTACCACAATGACCTGTCCAGCAGGTCTTCAACGTGGGTCAAAAAAAAGAAGGACATAGACCGAAATTAAGGCAAAAGCCTGCGGGGGCTAAGACAGCCCGGGAACAGGATCTAGAGAGAGAGAGAGGGGAGGCTACTCAAAGCAATGGTCAAGCATGTCTCGTTTATTAGCTTACAGTTACAGAATTTATAGGCAGAAAACCGCAATGCCATGTATGCATAAGGATTGGGTAGCATGATAGATGAGTCAAATATTTTTGTAACATTTACCAGGTGCAGATTATGAGACGGTTAGGGGCCCAAGGACGGGGTGGAATAACGTAGTTTTGTCTATTCCATATCAGTTCTGGGAACTGTGGTCTTGACATTCCTCAGAAATCATCAGCCTCAGGGCCGTGGTGACCTGGGTTTGTTCAAGAGGGGGGAAGAGCAAGGGGAAAGGTTGGGGAAGGTTCCTGACATGTCCCCCATTTTTCTTTAATAATGAGGCACTCAGGCCTCGTGACCCATTTCCAGCAATACCGGGAGTGTAATGGCTGGTGCAGGTGTCTTAACACTCACGCAGTACAGCCTGGAGGTAGCTGGCCATTGGACGCTGTCTTTTCTATTTCTTGGCTGGTTTTGTTTATAGGGAAAAACAGGAAAGGCCAGGAGGGAACCTTCCAAAGGGGGCAGGGGGGATGATGAGATGGGCGGATATATGGATTTAGGTTGGGCGCCAGTTTGACCTGTCCAGCAGGTCTTCAACGTGGGTCAAAAAAAAGAAGGACATAGACCGAAATTAAGGCAAAAGCCTGCGGGGGCTAAGACAGCCCGGGAACAGGATCTAGAGAGAGAGAGAGGGGAGGCTACTCAAAGCAATGGTCAAGCATGTCTCGTTTATTAGCTTACAGTTACAGAATTTATAGGCAGAAAACCGCAATGCCATGTATGCATAAGGATTGGGTAGCATGATAGATGAGTCAAATATTTTTGTAACATTTACCAGGTGCAGATTATGAGACGGTTAGGGGCCCAAGGACGGGGTGGAATAACGTAGTTTTGTCTATTCCATATCAGTTCTGGGAACTGTGGTCTTGACATTCCTCAGAAATCATCAGCCTCAGGGCCGTGGTGACCTGGGTTTGTTCAAGAGGGGGGAAGAGCAAGGGGAAAGGTTGGGGAAGGTTCCTGACACCACAATAGTCCTGAATGTGGCCCCAAATAGATTAAAATGGAGGTCCTATCTGATTTTAATGTGTGTGTGTATGGTGTGTGTGTGTGTGTGTGTGTGTGTGTGTGTGTGTGTGTGTGTATGTGTGTGTGTGTGAGAGAGAGAGAGAGAGAGAGAGAGAGAGAGAGAGAGAGAGAGAGAGAGAGATGGAAAGAGACCAAATGAAAGAGACAGACAGAAGAGAGGGAATGAGAGAGGGAGACAGACAGACAGACACAGAGACAGAGACAGACAGAGAGACAATGGTTTTTTTAACCTTATATTTTTTATTATAGCTTTTTATTTACAAGTTATATTCATGGGTAATTTTTCAGCATTGATAATTGACCTTTTGTTCCAACTTTTCCCCTCCTTCCTCCCACCCACTCCCCATGGCAGGTTGACCAATACATGTTAAATATATTAAAGTATAAATTAAATATAATACATGTATATATGTCCAGTCATTTTGCCGTATGAAAAGAATCAGACTTTGAAATAGTGTACAATTAGCCTGTGAAGGAAATCCAAAATTCAGTTGGACAAAAATAGAGGGATTGGGAATTCTATGTAGTGGTTCATAGTCATCTCCCAGAGTTCTTTCACTGGGTGTAACTGGTTCAGTTCATTACTGCTCTATTGGAACTGATTTGGTTCATCTCATTGTTGAAAATGGCCATATCCATCAGAATATATCATCATAAACTATTGTTGTTGAAGTATGTAATGATCTCCTGATCCTGCTCATTTCACTCAGCATCAGTTCATGTAAGGAGAGATAGAATGTTTAAACCCACACAGACTGCATGCATGCACACACACAAAATGTGATTTTCTAAGTCAAGATATAGCCCACAACGTTGTTATACGGGAGCCACCTGTCAGTGGCTGCTGGAGGTCTAACTCAGACCTGTAGAATGGATTTCTTCATGTCAGAGGATGATGACAATGATATAAGGAGATTGAGAGGCAGTTGCATTGTCTGACCTCCCTCCTCTTCCCTCTGCCTCCAATTTCTTTCATTCCTAATCCACAAGGAACATCTGTCTAAGTAAAGGCTGCTTTGCAACTCCTTGAAATGTTATAATCCATAGCTATGGAGGCTTTCAGAGAATTGACCTGCCCCTTCACTGAGACATGGACCTCAACATACAGGGATCCTTAGATATGGTTCAGTGATCACCATTTCTATTTGAGCTTAGCTGTGCTGATGTATTGGCACAAGCACCACTCAAGGAGTCAGCAGATGTGGGTTCTAGTCTTGGTTAGTATTGTTGATGGACAAGTCATCGAACTTCTCAAAGTAATAGTTTTCTCTTTTGGAAAATGATGTCGATAATTAACATCTTGCTTACCTTTACAGTTGGCATGAGGATTAAATGAGATAATGGTTAAATTTAAAAAAAGAGAGATAATGGTTAAATATATAAATTGTTGGTTGTATTACTTTGTCAACTTGAAAGTTTTATAGAAGTAATGGGTTAATTTTTTATTAACCCTCAAGGAATTCTGTGAAACTCAACATATTGAAAATTCTAACTGAAGTTTGTCATATTGGCAGAAAAATTAAATTGCCTAGTTTTTGTAGTACTGGTCCTTCAAACACAAAGAATGGTAGGAGGATCACCTAGGAAACTAAAGGCATCTTACTCCACTCATAACATATGCCCCATGGCAAAGCAAATAATGAAGATCTATATCTTTGTCTTCTTTGGAATGGATAACTATTTCAGTTTTTTGCTTTTCTTTGGCAAGAGAAAATCCAGCCATATTGCAGATGGCTGTTGTCATCTCTTCTCCCCAAAAGTGAAATAGAAGTGGCTTTTATAAGTGATTCATTATTATGAGATATGGCTATAAATCAGTGGGTTCAATCTTTTGCATATGTGACTTGCAAAATCCTACATATTTATCTTAATATATAAATTATGTTGTGTTTTCCAAATTGTAGTCATGTATATAGGATAGTACTCATGGATGATGCTCAAGATCATAATTCTTAACTTAAAATCTAGTAATGTATACACTATGCCACATAGTAATATATGTTATCTAGGCTATGCTGTCATACACACACACATATGTATATATAAAGTTAAAGAATATTAAAGGGTCCCCTGAATTTGTTTTTTTTAATAGCTATATTTTCCAGAAATAATGGGCCCAGAGTATGCAGGAAGTCCTAAATGTGTCAAGGACAAAGAAAACCCCTTGATCTAACATAATTTATTTGCACCCCAAACTGAACTCCCTTTGTGTCCTTGGTAGTCAATACAGGTACCAGTCAGCCTGAAGTAAGCTGGAAAATTGCTTGTGTATTTGGGACTGTTGTGAATAAGTATACAATCATATATTCATGATCTAACAGTTCTCAAGGAAAAAAATGCAGCATTGACCATCACCTTGCTCCTCACTTTCAGGAGGGGTTTTATCCTTTTCTTATCTTTACTATACCTTTCCCTCTCCCATGCCATGTCCCTTACATGGAGATTTGTTCTTTGTCCTCCTTCCTTTGTTTTACTATCATAAATATGCAAACTTCTGTATGCATTAAGAACTCTTTGGGTACCACATGTATTTTCATTTCTCTTGTATTTTTCATTTCTCTAGTTTTTATTATGTTTCATGAAGCTGTGATTACCTATTGTCAATATAGACATGCATATAACACACACATTTATTCATGACTCGTTAACACAAATGATGATAGAAAGATATATAATTGATAATTAGGCCAAATCGTATCATAAATAATTAGTTGTATGAGAGTAATAGCACAAAAGATATAATCAAGGACATATGCTCAGACTGCCTAAGTTATGCACTGGTATTCACAAAAAAATGTTCATAGAGGTGCTCCAATATTTTGGGAACAGTTTTTCAACTAATATTTATTAAACATCTCCCCTGTGACCGGCACTATTCTGAGTATTTGGGGATACAAATAATATAGAATTATTGTGCTGATACTATAGTAGGGAAAATATTAAAGAGATCTAGGATCCTTTGCTGTTTTGATAGTATATGATAAGACTGTTTGGCTGAGTAAGAGAACTCTTTTTTATGATGGAAAATATTGGCAGGTATGGATAGATGGGGATACAAAGCTCAGTTTGTGGGGAACTGAATGTTAGTCTAAGGAGTTTGGGTTTATTCTAGTGCAATGGAGCATAATTGAAAAATTTTAAATAGGGATTGTCAAGATTAAAAAAGTGCTTTAAAAATGAAATGGTGGTAGTGTGCAAGAGTGAGAAGAAAGTTCAGTACTGTAGATGTTAATTGAGGCCATCTATATGTTGCATTTCTTCTAGTGGTTATCCCACTCTCCCTCCAAATTGCTCTCATACTTATAGGTTAGATTCCCAGAAGGCAGCTTCTACTTCACCTTTTGGAGCAACACTCAGAGTGAAATCATATCACTCAAATTACCAGTGTGTTTTCCATTAACAGCCCTTCCATCAGATGGAATTAACTCTATGTAAAGGCATTTACTCAAGTGCCATAGTAAAAATAGTAATGTTACCCCTTATATATTGCCACTTTACTCGTCAGTTTTAATATATTATAAATAAGCATAAGAAATTAAATGGGATTTTGGGGGGAATTTTTCAGAAGCCATAGGCAACATATGAAAGCCACCAGAAAAAGTTTAAAAACTCAAAAATGTAAGATTGTTATAAAAAGGCATTCCAGTAGACTCTGGCATTATATGAGAAAAGGCTAGGTCTTTACATAATTCCCTAAATAATAATGAAAGATAGTGGGGGTACCATGCCCTATGACATGGAAGAGATAACTGTACTAATAAAATATTACTCTCACACATGCAAGACTTGAGCACACCTTCTCACAAATATACATAGGTAGTATACATGGAAAGAGTGGACTCAAACTTATAATAATAGTGAGGCACACAGGGTCCAAAGTCTCTTTTCTCTTTATAAAGTCCAGATGCTGATTTCCTAGGTCTGCTTTTCTATTCAGCCTACCTCTTGATTGCCTATGGTATTATTCTTGTAGTTGCTTTCTCTCTTGTGTCTTTGTAGAACATATATGTTCTATGAGGAACACAGTATCTTCTAGTGGCACAATAACTCATTTTCAAAGTTACATGACTAAAGCATGGAAGAAAGAAATCATCTCTTTCTCCAATGTATCAGTCTTATTCTATGATCACTTATACTTTTCAGGGCTTAGATTTTGAACACCCTCCAAGAGAGATGACTAGTTTTGTTCACACCTGTTAAAGTTGTTACAAATATGCATTATGTGGCCACCCACATTGTAGCATCTTGTGTCTCTCATAGGCATGTGGATATGTAATCACTTTCTCTGAACCATATAACTAACAAGACTAGCTTTCCAGAGAAAGACCATTACTATATGCTATGTTCAAAACTCTCTCGATACACTAAATGTAATCTTATTGGTGAGGAGCATATTTCTCTCTATGCAATATTTTAGTTCTTAAGTTCCCACAAATGCATTGCCATTTAAACAAACCAACCCCTACTTTGGAGCTTACTTATAACTATTCATTTACTTAACAAGAAGTCCTAAGTCCAAATGTCACAGGTACTCATATACTAAAGAAAATGCAAAAATAATAAATATATCACAGTAACTCAGATCAATTTCTTGCTCCCCAACTTAGTTTCTAAGGAGAAAAAGTGGACACACAATTATAGAAATCTGTTAAGAAAGCACATGAAGGAGTAAAATTTGTGTGATCAGAATAAATTACAAGTCTGGAGATTTTGATATCATTAATCTAAGTGGTAACATCTGTACCACATGTCGCCATTTCTCTGCTAACTGCTCCACCTTTGATCTTCATATCTTTCTAGCTAGGAAATTCAAATTATCTTCTCTAGGTTAATCATGAAATATTTATGATTTTTCAACTAATATTATTGTTTCACTTATTGTTAAAATTGCATTGAGTAAGCTTTATACTCTTGATTCAGCTAACTGTTCTCTTTACTAACTGCAAAATTTATCAGGATATAATTCTCGTCACAACACAAATCTAGACTGCTATTCAAAATAATGTATTTTTCAATTAGCTGATGGTAGATTTGAAATCTAGCCCATAGCAGCTGCTGAGAGTCTTTCACATTCCTGCTTTTCTCTCTCAAATGAGAAGAGACAGAAGAGATCAGCAGGTACTTCTAAAAGGCTTCATCTCTTTCAAACTGTAGGTGGCACTAAAAAGCAATAATTTACAACAAAACTTGAATTCCATGATTTCCCATTTCTCTTTAGCCAATCAAGAATTTCCAAAGCAAAGGCTTCTTTTCTTCTTTCTGTTGCAACCCCTATTTCATTACAGATCTCCAACAGAGCTAGCCATTTACATCCTGCTGCTTTTTTTTCATCTTCATTACTTTCAGTGGTTTAGCTCAGAGCTTCTTGATACTAATTCCTTTTCTACTTTGGAGGCCACAAATCTCTCCTGTGAAACCAACAATCTATGTTTAAATATCCCATAATCTGAAACAATTGAATGATTTTTTAAAAGTTTTGATCTCTTAGCATTAAAACAGTGATTTGCAAATAAGGTGAGAAGACCACAGAGAAGACCACAATTTCAGCCACAGTCCTCTCTCTGGAGATAGATGGCTCTCATCATCACAAGACCATTGGAACTGGCCTGAATCACCTTATTGTTGAAAATAGCCACGTCCATTAGAATTAGTCATCATATAATTCTGTTGCTGCCATGTATAATGATCTCCTGGTTCTGCTCATTTAGCATCAGTTCATGTAAGTTTCTCCAGGTCTCTCTGAAATCATCCTGCTTATGATTTCTTACAGAACAATAACATTCCATAACATTCATGTACCATAATTTATTCAGTCATTCTCCAACTGATGGGCATCCACTCAATTTCCAGTTCCTTCAAGTTATATTTTTCAAGGCTGGGCCTAGTTAAATAAAGACTCATCATTTCTCAGAAGCCCTTACATAAGCCCAAAGGAATCTGAAGCAGAAATAATTTAGTCAGATACTAACCTGCCTAGAAAAAAAGGATGAAACCTAGCCCAAAGAAATTGTTCAATTTCCTTGTTGAGAGATCAGAGACTTTGCAGATCTCTTCCTTTTACCATTATATGATTATCTTAGAGTCATGTTTATGATCTGTTTCTCAAAACGCTCATGTCTTTCTTCTTTCTTTTAAGATGCGCTATAGAGTATACCATTTCTCTTTCTCCTTTCTGTGTCAATTCTTCTGCACCCCATTTGTATAAAATGATTACAATTTTAGACTTTACTCTGCCAATCTTTCTTTTGAGCTACTCATATTGTTGATATAACTCTTAAACATAAAGTATACATTTCCCATGTAAAATAACATAAACAATGTGTCCATGTTTAAGCAGTTTGTCCATGTTCAGTTCTTTAATATTGGCTCTTATATGTTAAATTTTCTGTTAAGTTAGAGTTTGGTTGATAGAAAGTCCTGAAAATCTGCAAGTTTGTTGAATGTTCATTTTTTTCATTCACAACTATAGATAATTTTGCTGGATATGATATTTTTGGCACCAGGACTAGTTCTTTTGCTTGTCTATAGATATGATTCTAAGACTTGTGGTCTTTTTAAAATAAAAAGCTGCTGATAAGTCTTATACACTTCTAATTGTAGCTCCAGCATATTTGAATTGTTTTTTTCTTGTTTCTTGCAAAAATATTCTCTTTGATCATGATGGCTTAAAAATTTGGCAATAATATTCCTATGTGTTTTTCACAAAGGATCTCATTTAGGTAGTGATGGTGGATTTTTTCTGTTTCTACTTTCCTCTCATATTCTATCACTTCAGGACAACTTTCTAGGATTATTTCCTGCATTATTGCATCAAGATTCTCTTTTTTTTGTTGCAACTTTCTGGCAGTCCAATTATTTTTTTTTCTTGATCTGCTCTCCAGATCTTTCATTTTTTCTTATAAAATGTTTCACATTCTATTTTCTCATTTTTATAATCTGTTTTATTTTTTGATGTTTCATAGCTTCACTGATTTCCCCTTGCTCAATTCTAATTTTCAAAGAGTTGTTTTCATCTTTAAGACTCTTTCTGTACCTCCTTTTCTAATTGTTTAACTTTCCTCCTAATAATCTTCTTGTTTTTCTTGAATGGTTTTAATTGTTTTCCTCAGTTTTTCCTTAATGTCTCTCATTTTACCTTTGAATTCATTTTTGAGTTCTTCTATAAATTCTCTTTGGGTAGGAAGCATTTCACATTACTCTTTGGGGTAGAAGCTTCTTTTTTTTTAACTGAAGTTAACCCCCATCTTCCCTGTTCCCATAATATTTCAATGGTGGGGTTCTTTTTTCTTTGCAGGTTCATTTTTTAAAAATAAGAGATGTTAGTGAAATCACCTCTAATTGTGGGATGGGGACTATGATGCTTTAAGCTTCCCTTCAGCTCTCCACTCTGACCAGGAACCCCAAACCAAGAGCCCTCCTCCTGCAAGTGCTCACAGCCAAAAGAGTCCCTGCCTTGCTGCTTCTACATTCACCAGATGCTAGTCTTGTCTCAGCAGCACAACTAGGCCTAACATTCCCTCAGTGTTCCCTGACTCAAACCCAGGCTAGACAAATAGTCCAAGAGGTGAAAGTCTTTGTGGTTCCTGCTGTCGCTCTAGCCACACCTAGCTAGCCCTAGGGGTCCCCGCTCTGTTTCTGCAGAGCTAACTCTGAGGTATTTGCACTTCACAATGGTTACTCAACAGACTGATGTCTTTCTTCACATCTTCTCTGGTTGTATCTGGAGGATGGGGGATTCTGGCCTAAGGCTTCTTGATTTTTCATCAGTCGATGGAAGCCCTGAAGCTCCAATGTGTTCTATTTGTGGGGGAAATTGAGAGAGCTTTGAGTGTAACAGGAAACTGAGGATTTCTCAGAATAGTCACTTGATAATTCCAGACCCAATTTCAAAGGTCTGTTAATCATTAAGGCTCTGGGAAGAAGAACAAAAGACTTGCTCTTCTTGTAGAAATATCTGAGGTGATCTGGACCTTTACTTAACTGCTTAGAGAAGAATCTAACTATTTAATGGATATTCCGATAGATCTTTATTCTGAGATATTCTGAGAGGTCTATAAACTGGTTAATCTCTATTTGTTGATTGAGGAAGCCGGAAGGAAACTGAGTCTCCTTGGTTATTCTAGCTTAATGGATTATTTACCTCTGAACAAATCTCCTTATTAGGGGGAATTATATGGTTTCTTATAAAATTATTAACTAAAGTAGATTGAACCTATAACTTGGATTCAGTTTATCTGAGGGGTTTGGGAAAATGAAATAGAATTCTTATACTGGTTCAAATAAACAGTTGTAAATCCATAAATCCATAAGCTCAGGAAAACACACCCACAAACAGTAAAACTGACCATATGGGCCTGACTGGAATTTGGCAAATTCGTGCCACTAAGCAGGGAAATAAAATTGATTGATGAGGGAAAGGGGGTTGTCATGGATTTTTGTGTTTCTGATTATATAACCCCCTTTAACCTCTGTGGAAATTGACATTTGACAATTGAATTTGACATTTGACAAATTGATAATTGAATGACATAGCTATTCTCAGTAATACAGTGATCCAAGACAATTGAAAGACTTCAGATGAAAAATTTCATCCATACCCAGAAAAAAGAATTGATTGAAGATTGAAGCATACTTAATTTTTTTTCTTGAGGTTGTTCTTGGGTTTTGGGGGATATTTTCTGGTCTATTTTTTCTTTCATAACACTATTATGAAAATGTTTTGTATAATTACACACATAACCTATATAGAATTATTACATTCTCAATGGGAAGGTAGTGGTAAGAGAGAGAGGAAAAGAAAGGATCTGGAACTAAGTTTTTAAAAAATGTATTTGGGGGGGCATCTAGGTGGCTCAGTGGATAGAGCACCAGCCCTGAAGTTAGGAGGATCTGAGTTCAAATATGATCTCAGACATTTAACACTTCCTAGCTGTGTGACCCTGGGCAAGTCACTTAACACCAATTGACTCACCCCTTCCCCCCCCAAAAAAAAAGTATGGTGAAATTGTTTTTACATGTAACTGGGTCTAAAAATAAAATGCTAAAAAATTTAAAAATATATAAAACTTCCCCTTCCCTAGTCTTTTTACACTTTAAACTCATCCCTACTTTCATGTTTTCCCCATGTACAACTGTTTATTTCTTGAACAAGATGCTCCATCATCTCTCAGCTTCCTTATTTGTTCTTCATGAGGAAATACTCTGTCCTTCATTATCTTTGGTTCTTGTCTATAATCTACTTTGTACAAGAAGTCTTTCCCAATCCCTTTTAATTCTACTGCTTCCCCCCCCATTTCCTTTTTATCCTATATATAGCTTGCTTTGTATGTATTTGTATATTGGTCTTCCCCCACTCCCACACCCTGTTAGATAATAGGCTTCTTGGGGACAAGAACTGTCTTTTGCTATTTTTTTTTTGCAACTCCAATACTTAGCACATTTCCTGGAACACAGCAGAAATTAAAAAAAATACTTTTTGGCCGACAATAAATGCTATTTAATTCATTCATTTATTCACTTGTGCAGTCACACAATCAGTAAGTATCAGAGTTGCTATTAGAAGTCTAATATTCTGTCTCTTGTTCTTTACCCAAACTGGTACTTGTTTTCAACTTATGTCCTGAAAGAAATTATATTAGAAAAGAAAATAACAAGCAGATATTTCATCCTCCCTGGCCCCTTTCTCCCGCCTTCCCTCTCTTTCTCTTTCTTTCTCCCTCCTTCCCTCCTTTTTTCCCTCCCTCCCTCTTTCCCCCTCCCTCTCTCCTTCTCTCTTTTTCCTTCCCTCCCTCCCTCTTCTTTCCTCCACTTTTCTCCCTTCCTCTTTCTTCTCTCCTTCTCTCCCCCCTCTTTCCCCCCCTCCTCCTCCTTTTCCTCTCTTTCTCCCTAACTATCTCACTTCTCTAATTGTCACTTTGTATTTGAGGTATTTTGATTTCAAATGTTCTTGGATGGCAACTATAAGTGAAATTTCTGGTGGCCAAGACAGCTTTCCTCTTTACTCTTTGGAGGCTGGTGGCTTGGGGGAGAAGAGGGTTAGGAGTGTTGTGATCACTCTTCCTGTCCTCTACTTTCTCAGGAAAGGCTTGGATTTCATGAATGTTGAAATAATGGGAAACTTATCAAAGTGAGAGTCATGAAGCTTTCACAAAGGAAAAAGGGAAAAAATGTTCTAGTTAAATATGGCTCATGCAAATATCCTTTTAAAAAAAAGTCAGATCTGATAGGAAAGTACCCCCCTTTTCACATTTCCTGCAAGTAAACATGTCATCATTGTTCTTAAGGCAGGACCAAGACAAGGGTGTGGTCAGGAGGCTCATGGGCATAGACTCAAGATTAAGGTGTAAAAAAGGGAGAGCAATGGGAATGGGAGAAGAGACTGGAGAAGGGAAGAGAGAGAAAGAAGAGAAAATGTAGACCAGTTTTTGAAAATAATTGTAAAAATTTATTCTGAACCTTCAAATAAAGGTAATTTGAAAGGTTTCCCTAGAGTTGTTGTAGATGGCTAATTTCTTTAGAGGGGAAATAGGGGGGTAAAGTCACAGAATGGAAGATGAGCTTCAGTAAATAGAATGTTCCTCTTGGTTTTCAAGAAGACCTGTCTTTTAATCTTATGTACATTAAATGTGTCACCCTGGCCAAAACACTTAGCATCTCTATTTCCTCATCTGTGAAATGGACATAATAGTATTACTTACTTCATAGAGTTATGTGGATGAAGTGAGATAATTTATATAAAATTCTTTGCCAACTTAAAAGCTCTATAAGAGTGAGTTATTTTTAGTGCTTCCACCAATGTAGGGCTGAGTTGATAATGTAGGACCAGCAACCTAATGAGGCCTTCAACACAACAAAATATAAAATTATATTATAACATTATATTTTAAAACCAAATCAATGGGTAGCCTGCAGGGATTCTCATGGATTGTTTCCATTTGAATTGACCCCATTGATGATGGTAGTATTTCCATGCTATTTCAAGTTTGTTCTCAAATACCTAAAAATGTTCTGGGTTACTTTAATTTTTTAAGGGGAAATAAAAATTTTATACTAAGAATTTTGGAATCATGTAGTTTTAAAGCTGGAGGAGGCTTAAAGATCACCCAGTCTATTTCCTACCCTAATACATTTTATATATGAAGGAATTGAGAAAAAGGGAAGTAAGCTGCCCAATATTATATTGGAAATTAGCAATACAGGATTCAAAGTCAAGTCTTCTTGAGTCTTGGTCCAATCCTCTTTTGATTACTTAGGACTCCAGCAGAAGAGCACCATGTTGGGTTTAGAGCCCAGGATGAACTTCTATAATTTGTTCCTGAAGTTCAAAAAACAGAATGTTTTATTATACAAAGGAAATGCTGTATAGAACTAGGGTGAGAATAGATTACAAGCAGAGATCTGATAGAGTTCAAGAAAGCCAATTATTAACTTTCCAATGTGGGTATTTTTACCTTGGAAATAGACGAAACACATACAGACTTGAATTATTGTTTTGTTTATTGTTATACACTTAAGAGAATGGTGGAGAAAATATTAATGATATGCATTTAATTCAAGTAAATAATTTCATTATAATCATAAGCCATAATTAATTAATTAATTTGATATTTGCCAGCACACCCTTGAGAAGGAAATATAAAAGTTCTCCATCTGACCTTAGGCAGGACTCAATCTAATCTATTCCTCTCATCCTTCTTGTTATTGTTGCTTAGATGTTCCAATCACATCCAACTCTTCATGAGCTCATTTGGGGTTTTCTTGGCAAAGATAACTGGAGTGGTTTGCCATTTTTTTATTTTACAGATCTTTTATATCAACTTATTTTACAGATGAGGAAACTGAGGCAAAGTAGGTTAGGTAACTTTACCAGAGTCACACAGTATCTGAGACTGGATTTGAATTCAGGTACTTTTGACTCCTGTTTTGGTACTTTATCCATGGTGCTATTTAGCTACCCCAATTAATTCCTCACTAACATTTCATCAGGAAGCTAGGTGGTACAGTGAATAGAATGCCAGCCCTGGAATCAGGAAACTTCATTTTCCTTAGTTCAAATCTGGTCTAAGACACTTACTAGTTACGTCTCTTAACCCTGTTTACTCAATTTCCTCATCTGTAAAATGAGCTGGAGAAGGAAAGGGTAAACCACTCCAATATCTTTGCCAAGAAAACCCTAAATGGGGGTCACAGAGAATTGGACATAACTGAACAACAACATATCTTCAATCTCTCCCTACTTTCCAAAAGATACAAATATATTTGTGTATCTCTCAATCTCTTCTCTTACTCTGTCTAACCCTATTAGCTCTTGTCCTTTATCTCTCATCTCTTTTGTCACTAAATTCCCTAAAAAGGCCATCTACAATAGATACCTTCTCTTCCTCTGACTCTATTCTGAATCCTCTGCCTTCTTTGCCAACATCATGATTCAACAGAAACTTCTCTAGCTAAAGTTATCTCCCATTTGCCATATCAAAGTCTTTGACCCTGTTGATTATTTGGTAACTTTTGTCTTCTGACAGTGCTCTCCCTTAGTTCTCCTCTTATTTGTCTGACCATTCTTTTTTAATCTCCATTGATGAGATGCCTAAGTCTTCCGCACTAATGATAGATTTCCCTCCAGGTTTTTCTTCTCTCTTTATATAATTTTGATTGGGAATCACAACTCTCATAGATTCAGTTATCATCTCGGTGCAGATGATTCTTAGACTAATATATCTAAGAGTAGCCTCTTTGTGACCTTCAGTCTTGTATCTCCAACTGTCTCTTGGACATTTTGAAATGGATATTTGAGAGATATGTCAAACTCAACATATCCAAAATTGAACTCATTATCTTTTTCACCAAACCCTCCCCTCTTTCTAATTTCTTTGTTATCATGGAGGGTACCAACATCCTCCCAGGCAACTAGGTTTGCAGCCTAAGTATCATCCTTGGTCCCCCACTCTCATCCCAGCCCTTATCCCCATATCCAAACTGTTAACAATGCTCATACTAAGATTTGTCATCTAACTGCTATTCTTTTCCTTTCTTTTTAAATGAAAAAAAAAAAAACCAAAAAACCAAAAAACCAAGGCAGTACTATTAGTAATTATTAAACTTGTAAATTAAAATCCTTTAAGTAGAAAAGTCTGGAAGGCACTGTGTTGGGAAGGCCTGACTCATGGGCTGGAGGACAACAATAGGAATGAAGAGATAAGACTAAAGCCCAACAGGATGTGTTGGTAAAAATAAAGATAAGTTTAGCTTAATAATGATGTTGGAATTTTCAATAAGAACACAATCTTGTGAAAAGCAAAAATCCACCAACACTCAAAGACAGACAGACAGAAAGAAGAAAACAAAGAGCAAAAACAAAGAAAGGAAGGAAGGAAGGAAGGAAGGAAGGAAGGAAGGAAGGAAGGAAGGAAGGAAGGAAGGAAGGAAGCAAAGAAAGGAAGGAAGGAAGAAAAAACCAAGTTGCTTCTAAACATCCTGTTTGTTGTTTGTTTATTAAAAAGGGAATACTTAGACTTTATTTTATTCACTAAGTTGTGGAGATTTGATATTTTAAGATGGTGGAGAGATGGCTGGAGAGGCCTTGGGAACTTCTGCTTTCTCATGCTGTCCCAGTTCTAAGCATCAAATTCAAATGTAGATACCCGCTTCAATATTTCAGTAGTTTCAAGGCTCAATTCAAGTACTATCACTTATATAAGGACAATTCTGACCACCCTTTCCAATGCTAGTTCTGTTTCCACTCTCTGATATTATTTTGTATTTCTTTTTGTATCTGTGCATATATATTATTATCCAGAAAGAATATAAACTCATCAAAGAAAAGAATTGCTTCATTTTTATTTTTGTATCTCTAGTGTCTGGCAAACAGTTTTTATTTAATAAAGGCTTGTTGAATAAATAAATTGATGAGTTAATTGAACTTCTTCAATATATTCCTTATTAAATTATATATAAAAGTATGTATGTGAGGTATGTCATACATACCTTGTCTATACCTTATTTCAAACTATTTTGCTCAACTATGTGTCAATCAAACTGACAATTTAAATTAAATAAATGAGCATTTACAAAAATATAAAATATGCTAATCAATGGAGAAGTAGAGTAACTAAATAATCTGATCTCAGAGGAAAAAATTGGAAAAGCCATAAATGATCTTTCAAAGAAGAAACACCATGATCAGATGGTTTCATAAGTGACTTTTATCAAATATTCAAGAACAACAAATTTCAATATTAAATAAACTGTTTGCAAAAAGAGAGCAAAATAAGTTCTACCATTTTCCTTCTATGACACAGATATGATCTGATACATAAACTAGGAAAATCAAAATGGAAAAAGAGAACTATAGACAAATATCTTAAATGAATGTAGATGTGAAAATTTTAAATAAAATATTAGCAAAGAGGCTAAAGCAATATATCACAATGATTACAAATTATGAAAAGATTAGATCTATACCAGAAATTCAGGGTTGACAATATAATAAAAACTATAAATTTATTGATCATATTAATAACAACACAGCAGAAATAATTAATTATTTCAATAGAAGCTTTTTGACAAAACACAATACTTATTTATGTTAAAACACTAGAAAACAATGTACTAAAATGTATATAAGAACTGTATAATACAACTAAATCACTACTTCTAGAAAAAAAGACAGACCTAAGTAATTGGAGAAATACTATTTGCTCATGGCTAAAATAAGTCAATTCAATAAAAATGACAGCATTATCTAAATTAATTACTTGTTCAGTGCCATATAATTCAAACTATCATAAGATTATTTTATAGAAACAGAAAAATAATAAAATTCACATGATAGCAATAAAAATGTCAAGAATCTGAATGGTAAATAATTTTAAAAATGAGAAAAAGAGGGCCTAACAGGTTTAGATCTCAGACAATTCTACAAATCATGAATTCTCAAAGTGATTTTTGTCATGGTTTAAAAATAGATCAATTAGTAAAACAGATAAAATGTGCCTAGTGCCCTAGTATTCCACACAGTAGTGTGGAATGTAGTAGTAGTAATGTCACAAAGACATTAGCTATTGTGATAAAGACTCAGTATTTGACAAAAAAAATTGTGAGAAATTGTACAATGGTATTGAAAAAATTAGAATTTTAACACAACTCACAGCTTATACCAAGATAAATTTCAAATGAATATATGACACAGATATAAAGATCTCTTCATAAACAAGTTGGAAAAACATGGCAAGAAAATTACCTATCATATCTCTATGGATAAGAGACAAAGTTTATGAACAGATAAAGGACAGAGAGACTCAGAAAAGAGAAAATAGATTATTGTGATTACATAAAATCAAATGGATTTGTTCCAGTAAATCTAATACAACTAAGATTAAATGTGAAATAACTTTTACTGAAATAAAATACTTTTTTAAAATAAAAAAAACCTTTTTCTGAAAAAGTGAAATAACTGGAAATATTTCGAATAAGTTTCTTACAGAAAAGTCTCATTTCCAAGATATATTAGATTTTTGAGGGCAGAGACTTTCTTTTGCCTTTTTTGTTTTTATCCTCAGAGCTTAGCAAAGTAACAAAGTGGAACAGCTATTGATTAACTAATTCAAATTTACAAAAAAAAAGTCATTCCTTAATTGACAAATTATCTAAAGATGTGGATATTATCTCTCAAGAGAAGAAGCTCAAGTTATTTGTATCTACATGAAAAGTACTCCAAATTACTATTAATTAGAAAATGAAAATTAAAGAAATTTTGGAATTCCACTTCATGTCCATCAGATTGGCAAATATGACCCAAAAAGGGAAATGATAAATGTTGGAGGGACTACAGGAAAACAGTCATTTCTTTAGTATTTTAAATTAGTTCCAATCCAGTGCATACTGAGTCATGAGTACTTTTAATTTTTTTGTTATAATTTATTTTTTTACCATTATACAGTACCAGCCTCTGAGTCACATATGGCTGGAGACAGGCTTAAAAATTTTACATGTTGGATTGAAAGCAGGATTGCACATTTGTCTGTCAGTGTTCTGTATGACCCACCAGAAAAGGCAAGGAACCAAGTATTTTCTAATGATTAAATTCCCTCCTCCCCCCCAATTTAGGACTAAGTAATAAATCCCAAGTTCATTGAATAATAATAGGAATTGGACCCACTTACAAGGAAGCAGTTTCTTAGACTCCAAGGAATGTCATAGTTACTCTGAAGGTTCCATAGAAAGGGAGCATCTACTAATGATGGTGGGTTAATTCATTAGAGGAATATTAAGGTGGCTATTTGACAAGTTGATTGATATTAAGAGCAAATATTTATTGTTTTCCTGAGACATATATACAAATTATAGCAGCCTCCTAAAATTTGTCACATATGATGATTACTGGATTGCCATAAACCATAGTGAACATGCCCTATGGATTATGGCAATGGATGTGGAGATAATGATACCACCAGAAGAAGCCAAGGAAGCATTATTACTAAGGATAATGTATTTCTGAGGAAGAAATGATTTTAAGGAAACAGTTGGAGTTTTCATTACTGTTAATAAATAAATGGGAATTTCAGAAGAGAAAATTTCAGAATCATGTGAATTGACCAAAGTGCTGTAGCCCAAAAAGGAAAGGGGGAGAAAAAAAAATTGTTAATATGTATCTGACAAACTAGAAATCATGAATAACAAAAGATACCACACTAGAAGAACAACAGAAGGAATAAATAAGTCAGGAGGATCTGAGTTTAAATCCTACAAAATAATTATGTGTCTCTGGCATGTCACTTAAGACCTTGTGATCTACCAATATACATTGCAAAGAAAATTTTTATAATGTCTTTATTTATTTAAAACTTAAATGCAAAATAAGAAAAATACATTAGAAAAAGACAGAAAAATTGTCATGTGCCCAATAATATTAATATGACTAACATATAATGTAGATTTCTCTCTTGATTGAATTTTTAAAGGTCTGACTTTGAGATCAATGATTACTATCCCTACCTTTGTTTTTTTCTGGGGGAAGTTTTCTTAGGCATAGTTCCCAATATCAATGGAATTTCAACTGTTTTTCTTTTCTTTGCTTCCTTGTAGGTTTTCTTTTGTTCTCTGCTGTGTATTTTTTACTTTATTCTTTTTTTCCCCTCTTTTCCTTCCCTCCATTTCCCTCAGGCAGGTCACAATTAAGCACAGAAATATTTACATATAGAGATATACACAGCTACATACATACATACATACATATATATGCATATACATACAGACACATACATCTAAAACAATATTAATTTGGCTAACATAAAATGTAGATTTCTCTCTTGATTGAATTTTTTAAAGTCTGACTTTGTCTGAGATCAATGATTACTACTCCTACTTCCCCCACATCCCAAGTAAGTTTTCTTACCTGGCATACTTCCTTATATCAATGAAATTTCAGGTCTCTATTCCTAGCTTTATTTTATTTCTTCTTTACATTCACATATAATAGTCTCTAGAATTTACTTTATTTCTTATTGAATAAAGACACTCAAAGGAAAATGGGGAGTAGTAAGGTTGAAAATACTTGCCCTGCCTTAAAAATCTGTTTTGGATTCTTTGTTAGATTTATTCTTTGTTCTGTGTTATTTGACATTTCTATTGGATTCAGGTAAAAATGAAAAAAAAAAAAGGCATCTTTATCAGATTTGTAGATGATGCGAAGCTGGGACGACATCAGCTGATCAAATGCAATGACCAATGCTAATTCTCCTAGGATTAGTGACATTGATGATATTTCTTTTCTTTTAAAAGAGAGGTAGTGGACTATTGCTAGACACAGTTACAGTGTCAACTAGTTTTACTAGAATGTTTTTCTTTATAATGACAAAAGATACTATGCCTCTGACTATAGATAGGGGTAGTTATTGGAACATGTCTATGGCTCCCAAAACAAAAAAGGAATAATAATTTTTTCTAAGTACCTTGAATATCTAATATCTCAACATGTACTTTGTTTTGTTTCGGTGACAAACAGAATAACTTCCTATCAGTCATTTTTGTTTTATCCTTTTCAGTCCAGAGTATTTCCCTTGGCAGAAAAAAATAGAAGAAAAATAAGGGTTCTATTATATTTCATTGTTTGTTATCATCATCCCAGTTACCTACAAATACAGTTCTAGTCCATTTATTCTCATTTTTCCACATATATAGCTAAGAAATAAGTGACCTATTCTCTCTCTCTCTCTCTCTCTCTCTCTCTCTCTCTCTCTCTCTCTCTCTCTCTCTCTCTTTTGGAGGCTGGGGTTAAGTGACTTGCCCAGGGTCACACAGCTAGGACGTGTTAAGTGTCTGAGACCAGATTTGAACTCGGGTCCTCCTGAATTCAGGGCTGGTGTTCTATCCACTGCTGCTATCCTAGCTGCCCCGTGACCTATTCTTTAAAAAGATTTTCATCTTCT
The DNA here is from genome assembly GCF_048593235.1 of Sminthopsis crassicaudata. Lineage (NCBI taxonomy): Eukaryota > Metazoa > Chordata > Mammalia > Dasyuromorphia > Dasyuridae > Sminthopsis > Sminthopsis crassicaudata. The sequence continues at coordinate 57,703,031 of NC_133620.1, read as the reverse complement.
CCTTTCTTGCAAGTCATAGCTAATTCTAAACTTTAATTCTCTTACATTATTTTTATAGGACCATGCCTTTTTTCAGTTCATGATTCATGAGCTCCTTGTGCATCTTCAAGCAGTTGGCATATATGGCTGGCAACAGAAATATAATGTCTCATCAGGGCATCACCATCTTTTCTTTCTCTGATCTTTGTAGGATAATCATATGGACACATATCATCATTCTTTGGAGAACAAATGGCTGCTTCCTCACTGGACAATCCAATTCTTTTTAAAGAGATGTCTTATATTTTTTACTTTGTCTCAAGCATATTTTCCCCTTCTTCCTTTTCTCCTCTATGTCAAGTTCCAATTCCAAAATAGGTCAGGTTCCTCTCTACTTCTTCACTTTTCTCTCCTGGTTTTCTTGTTTTAATGAGAAGTCGGTGGGATGTGTTTGTGTGTGTGTGTAAGTATTATTTTCTAGAGGAGGGAAATTAATTCTCCCCATCTCACCAAGGTTAAAAGTGCCCTGACATCTTATAAGCCTGACCTGATGGATGATTGCCATGAAAGTTTTGACAACTCTGTTTCTGATTTGGGCCAGGTTGTCTCTCCTTGGGCAGCTCTGTGACCCACTACTCCTGAAGGCTTATCACATAGATGTGAGACTTAATGTGGATGTCCAATTGGCTTTAGCCTTACTCAGGTTTATGACTCCTGAACTCAAGGTATACACCAGACTCCACCTCTCTTAATAGCAATAATTATAGGTAATGCCATTATACCGAGTTTAAAGGAATAATTATCTGACAATCTGGAGAGCAGAAAAGTATTCTCAAGCTGTTGATTTTCTCTTCTAAAAATAGAGCATCTTATACTTTGAATGTGGATAACAATTATTTTTTCATGGTAGAAAGACAAAAATCCTATAATCTATATAGGGATTATAGAATTCTTCCTGCTCTCTATCCTTGCTGGAAGTGAAAGCATCTGTCCAAATGCCACTCTGGTTAGAAATCCTTGTGGACAACTGTCTTGGAGAACTGCTCTTGTAAACTGCTTGTGGGAGTCTTCAACTGTCTCTTTATTTTCATCATCTCTTTGTTTTTTACCTTAACTAGCACCAAAAGCTCATTTTCTTGACTTATTAACCTAGTTATTGTCCTCTTTCTCCTCTTTCTGATCCTTCTCAAATCCTTTTTTTTTTCCTTGAGTGTATTTTCTTCCCTCAGCTCATCTATTTCCATTTTCTCCTTCAACTCTTTTACTTCCTCCTCTACTTTCTTGAATCTTCTTTATAACTGAATCATTAGAGGTCTCTTCTAAACTTTCCCTCCCCAAATTTCACAATGACTGACCATCACAGATTTCAAATCCTTCAAATGACTTTCAGATATTTTCACCTTCTGCTCAAATCCTTTTCCTTTCTTTTGTGAATCTATGATGATAACACCCAATTTACTCTTATAGTATCATTCCAAAATGCTGAAATCTAATATATCTTTCCCTAAAAGCTATTTGCCATTTGCTCTTTCTTTCAGTGGACCCAACATTCCTCTGATTTCTTCTATGTGGAACCCTAGAGTTAACATTGACATTTCCTCCTAATTCACTTCTTATAGACAAGTAGTAAACAAATATCAGTTCCATTTTTGCAATATCTCTTGAACAAATTTCCTTTCTACCACTACCACTACTCCAATATAGTTCCTAGTTATCACCTCCCTGACAATAGTCTACTATCATGCATTCCAATTTCCACTCTCCTTCCAATCTAAACTTTAAATCATTTCAAGATTTCTAAGATTTTAACATAGAACACAGTATGTATTTAACAATATTTTACTAAGTTGAATCATAGGTTGATTATTCTTAACCTAGAAAGAACCTCGGAGGCTATCTGGTCAGCTCCTTCATTTTATAGTTTAGGAAACTGAGGTCAAGGAAGGCTAAATGACTGGCCCATTACAACACTTCTGACAGTACAATCTTTCTATTGCACCATAAGAACTTCAAACAACTTAGTATTTATTTAATGTAATCGATTATTTAGATGACATTATTTGAAAAAAATTGACTAATTAAAAATCCACTAAATTTTACATTTTTTCCTATCCAAAGAAAGAGTTTAATGCAATTAATCAAGGAGATTTTTCTATGAAAACTGAAGGAAGTCAGATTCCCATTAATAGTTGTTTGTTTAGACTTTTCCATAGTAAGAGAAATTAACAGGGGAAATGTGACAGTGTTCTGGAAAAGCATAGGCTGGTTTTTAATCTTAATTGTGCTGCTCCAGTGTGACGGAGGTTCCTGTAAGATTCACTAGATTATAAAATAACAGGAAGAACTGCCACTGCCTTTTCTACTTCTGGGTCTGGCTTCTACCCAAGACCAGCCCTGGGCAAAATTCACTTCATCTTAATTCAATTCAACAAACTTTTATTTAATTCTTATAGTGTTAACACTGTGTTAGGTGCTGTATTTAGGATATAAATGATATAGCCTTTAAATTCAAGAAGATCACATTCTGCTGAGGGTGTGTGTGTGTGTATGTGTGTGTGTCTTTGGGGCAGGCAGGTAAAGTGTGATGGGGTAAAGAAAAGCCAGCCAAATTATAGTAAGAAAAATTGAAGGAGGGAATGCTTCTAGCTAGTGGAATCTGGAGAAACTCCATAAGGGAAATGTCTCTTGAGCTGAGCCTTGGAGGAGGAGAAGGATTTCAATATGAGAAAGGAGTATAGTTGAGGCATAGGGGATAGCTTTCACAAATGCACAGAAGCAAGACATGGCAAGACAAGATCAGGGAAGAGTTAATAGTTCGGTTTAGTTGTAACATGTGCTATGTGTAATACATGCAACATTTACTAAGCCACGTAAATCAGGTTTGTTTTTTTACCTCAAATGAATCTGTGTTCAAGAATTAATTGGTCTAAAAAGTACAACTAAAAAAAGAATGGTCTACTAGGACTTGAACTATTTATTTAGCCTTCTATACACTTAATGCATGAAAAGTTCAATGTACAAAGGAGTGAGATGGTAAAGCATGCACGGCCAAGAATACGATATTTATTGTATAGACAATTGGAATCTAGCCATTGAGTAGGGGAGTGATATGGCTCAAGCTATATAAGAGGTAGACTATTTTGGCAGCTGTTTGAAGGATGAACTGGAGAGGAGAGAAAGGAATCAAGATAATGGGATAGGATGACATATATGTAGATAGATAGATAGATAGATAGATAGATAGATAGATAGATAGATAGATACAGAGATGAGGAAAAACTATTATTGTAGCCCCTGATGAGATGTGATGAAGGCCTTCTCCAAGATGCCAGCTCTGGATATAGAGAAAAATCATATGTGAAAAATGCTATGGAAACAGAATTTTAAAATAGTAATTGATTAGACAGTGGTATTAAGGACAGAGAAGAGCAGAGATGATAATGTCATTGACAAAAAATAGGAGCATTGGGAGGAAGAGGAGGCTTGGGGAGAAATATAATGAATTTAGATTTAGATATGGTAAGTCTGAGGTATTAGCCTGGTATTCAAGTAGAGATGCCTAACAGAATTCCATATATGGAATTGGAACTCAGGGAAGAAATTGAAACTATGTATAAATATATGAGTTCTTTGCAAAGTGGTAAGTGAATCTAGGCAGGTAGATAAGGTAGACCAAATTTGTGAAATATATGAAGTTTATCTATTTAGCACCTCTTCTATACCTTTTCTGTTATAGCCTGGGGATTCCATAAAGGAACCCCACTCAGGATTCTTCTAGGACACCAAAGGAAAAAGTTATCATACTGTAGAATATCCCCATCCTTGAACCCCACATCCAACTAGTTGTAAATCATGGTGATTCTATCTCTGAAGTAGATCTAATTTGTCTTGGTTCCCATTCTTATAAAAACAGAAAGACTTAATGAAGATCCCCATTTTTTTAAAATCAAAGTTTGTTTCAGTCAGAGATGGCTTCTTCCCTCATGGCTAATGAAGGTATAGCCTAAAACTATTTATTTAAGTGATGGTTTGGTTTGATTTGTTTGGATAGTCTTGTTTGTTCTATATACTAGTAATACTTACTTATGTCCAATTAAAGCCAGTCTATCCTATGCCCTTCAGTTGTCTGTTGTTTTTTTTTTTTCTTCAAAATAACAGCAAATTATTTGTGTAATATTCACCTCGAAGTATTAATGCAAATAATGGCTTAATGTCATAAATTTAGAGGCGCAAAGTACATGCCTTAAAATTCATCTAAGTCCAAACTCCTCCCTTTACATATGAGACAAAAAGAAAGTTCCAGAGAGATTAAATAACTTTTACAGGTGATCATATAGATGACAGAGCCAGAATTCTAACACAGGGCTTCTGAATTCAAGTTCAACAACCTTTCTCTTATAACATGTAATTTATAGAGTATTTTCATTTTAATAAGGGATTCAAAAGGAGTATCAGAGGAATGAATATTTCTAACAGTAGAATTTTAGGCAGCTATGATACTTTAACTAAGTGTAGAAAAACTTTGGGGGCAGAAGAGCTCTTCCTGGGCCATCTTAATGGCAAGAGCCTTGGGTTTAGAATCAGAGAACTGGATTAGAAGTCTGTTTCTGTCACATTTGTTTATGTGACTTTGAGTAAGTTATTTAACCGCTCTTGACCTGTTTTCTAATCTGCAAAATAATAATCCTTATGTAGATTAGCTGAACTCTAAGAGTCCCTTCAACTTTAAGTGATCCTATGATCTGGAGAAGTAAATGGTCTTATCTGGATCTCAGCTTCCTCATCTGTAAAATGAGAGAATTGAACTCAGTGACCTCTAACATCCCTTCTAGGTCTAATGATCACATACATAGCATTTTACAATCTTCGAAGTGCTTTCCTCCCAACCACACTGTGAGTTATGTAGGGCAAGTATTAGCATCTTCTATTTTACAGATGAAAGGAGGAAAGAAAGAAAGAAAGAAAGAAAGAAAGAAAGAAAGAAAGAAAGAAAGAAAGAAAGAAAGAAAGAAAGAAAGAAAGAAAGAAAGAAAGAAAGAAAGAGAGAAAGAGAGAAAGAGAGAAAGAGAGAAAGAGAGAAAGAGAGAAAGAGAGAAAGAGAGAGAGAGAGACAGAGGGAGGGAGGGAGGGAGGGAGGGAGGAAGGAAGGGAGGGAGAGAGAGAGAGAGAAAGAAAGAAAGAAAGAAAGAAAGAAAGAAAGAAAGAAAGAAAGAAAGAAAGAAAGAAAGAAAGAAAGAAAGAAAGAAAGAAAGAAAGAAAAGAAGAGAAGGAAGGAAGGAAGGAAGGAAGGAAGGAAGGAAGGAAGGAAGGAAGGAAGGAAGGAAGAAAGAAAGAAAGAAAGAAAGAAAGAAAGAAAGAAAGAAAGAAAGAAAGAAAGAAAGAAAGAAAGAAAGAAAGAAAGAAAGAAAGGAAGGAAGGAAGGAAGGAAGGAAAAGGAAGGAAGGAAGGAAGGAAGGAAAGGAAGGAAGGAAGGAAGGAAGGAAGGAAGGAAGGAAGGAAGGAAGGAAGGAAGGAAGGAAGAAGGAAGAGAAAAGAAGAAGGGAAGGAAGAAAGAAAGAAAAGAAGAAGGGAAGGAAGAAAGAAAGAAAGAAGGAAGAAAGAAAGAGAGAGAGAAAGAAAGAAAAAAAGAAGAAAGAAAAACGAGAGTGAGAAAAAAAGGAAGGGAGGAAGAGAAGAAAGAAGAAGTAAGGGGGGAAAGCCAGAAATTGCAATGATCAGGGGAAAGGACGGGAGAAAAAATGTTCTTTGTTGAATATACATTCTGAAAGCAGAATCTCTAGTTGGGAAACAATTGCCTTGTTTCCTGTTGAGGAGGATGGCTTAATGCACTTTGTGTTCTAAATGGGTCTCTGCTTCCTTGGTGAGTAAAAACAGAAGTTCTGTGAGTGCACAAATAATGGGCAGGGTGCCCTGAGTGGTTCCAAAAATGTGTTTCATCTCAACTCATCACCTTCTTTACATATGATTCTTTCCAAGTTGCAATGGAAACAAGCAGCATGACTCGCAGCCCTGGGCTCTTGTCCTTTTGTTGTTGTTAAGTCATTTCAGTACTGTCCATACACTAGCTGGGCTCTTTTTCTAGTCTTCATCAACTCCTCCTTCATCAAGTCACTCATCCATAAGTTCCCTTACTTTAAAAATGTGGGGATTAGATGGTCATTCAAGTCCTCTCTCAGCTATAAATATTTGAGCCTATGAAATATGGAACATAATGAACCAAAAATGGCTTCAACAGTAAAAAGCTTAAATTTTGTATTTGATTAATGTTATTTCTCATATATACTTATATTTAAAAATTTTTTTTCTTTTTTTGAGCTGCAGGCTATATTTGGGATCAACTGTATTTGACCAATAGGCTACTAAACAACATTTATTACTAAAACAATTAATGTAATTAGAGAGACAATTACTATTAAAGTAGAGGGTGCTGTAGTACAGTAGGCAGAAAATTGGCTTAGTAGGCAGAAAATTGGCTTTGAAATCAAGAAGACCAGGGCTCAGATCCTGCCTCTTACAACATGTCAGTGTGACTTTGCAAGTGACTTAAATTAATTTTCAAAAAACTCTCTCTGATTTTCAGCAGATGTGATCAGCACTGATTAAAAAGCATTGGGTGTCCCTATACCAACAATCATATTGGATTACCTCAGCATTAGCACACTGGATACTCTAAGGATCTGATCTGATCATGGAATTTATGTTCTAAAAGGCCCTACCAAAGTGAACATGCTCTGAGCAGAGAGCCTGAAGTCACCTGCTTTAATGTTTGAGTAGCATCCCAGCTGATTCAGAGGAATTATTTGCCAGAAAGTAGATCACCAGCTAATGACTTTTTTTAGCTACAAGTCACAAAGAATGCCTAATAAAGAAGAAGGTTGTGAAGGACATTATATAAATAATACTCATACCTTTGAGACCAGGGATTTTTTATATATTGCCATATAAGTATTCTCTTCTATTTAATCTTGTATTCCTTCTGATCTCTACCATAATTATGTACATACCTCTTTTCTATTAATATGAATAATAGCAAAGTGCCTGGCATATAGGAAGTGCTAAATTACTATTTGTTTCTTTACCTCCCTTCCTTCATTTGTTCTTTTGTTCATTTCTTTGTTTCTTCCCTCTTTCTTGCTTGCTTTTCTTCTTCTTTCCTTTTTCTTTCCTTTCCTTTTCCTTCCTTCCTTCCTCCTTTCTTCCCTCCTCTCTTCATTACTTCTTTCTTTCTTTCTTTCTTTCTTTCTTCTTTTCTTTCTTCTTTCTTTCTTTCTTTCTTTCTTTCTCTTCTTTCTTTTCTTTCTTTCTTTCTTTCTTTCTTTCTTTCTTTCTTTCTTTCTTTCTTTCTTTTCTTCTTTCTTTCTTTCTTTCTTTCTTTCATCTTTCTTTCTCTTCCTTCTTCCTCCTTCCTCTTTCTTTCCTTTCTTCTTTCTTTCTTTTCTTTTCTTTCTCTTTCTTTCTTTCTTCTTTCTTTCTTTCTTTTCTTTCTTCTTTCTTTCTTTCTTTCTTTCTTTCTTTCTTTCTTCTTTCTTTCTTCTTTCTTTCATTTCTTTCTTTCTTTCTTTCTTTCTTTCTTTCTTTCTTCTTTCTTTCTTTCTTTCTTTCTTCTTTCTTCTTTCTTTCTTCCTTCCTTCCTTCCTTCCTTCCTTCCTTTCTTTCTTTCTTTCTTTCTTTCTTTCTTTCTTTCTTTCTTTCTTTCTTTCTTTCTTTCTTTCTTTCTTTCTTTCTTTCTTTCTTTCTTTCTTTCTTCTTCCTTTCTTCCTTCCTTCCTTCCTTTCTTTCTTTTTTTTCTTTCTTCTTTCTTTTCCTCTTTCTTTCTTTCTTTCTTTTCTTTCTTTCTTTTCTTTCTTTCTTTCTTTCTTTCTTTCTTTCTTTCTTTCTTCTTTCTTCTTTCTTTCTTCTTTCTTTCTTCTTTCTTCTTTCCTCTTTTCCTTCTTCTTTCTCTCTTTCCTTCTTTCTTTCCTCCTTTCTTTCTAAATGAATCTTTGAAATGCAACCCCAGAACATAAAATGAAATAAAACAATGCATATCTTATCTCCTAACTTTCTGAAGAATTGAAATATCTACCAGTTCCTGCAATTAAATCACCAATAGATATATGTATATAATAGAAACCATGTCCAGGGACAAAAAGAAGTTAATGACCACTTCCAAGAGAATCTCTTTCCTGCTGTACTTTTGGTCAGCCACCTTTTCCACTTGAAGGTTAGTGATTACATATGGTCAGAGCTGAGAAGCATGGTAAGGCAGAATTATGGTCAGAGATCTTTGAGATGGATGATATTCTTCCCTGCCCCCCACATGTTGTAGAACATCAGAACAGCCTCAAAGGCAACCTAATACATCTTCCCATCAGTCCCCCCAGGAGCAGAATATTACATGGCTCTATAAATGATCTGTCAGCAAGCTATTTTCCCGTAAAAATGCCATAGCTTTCCATCAGTATGTATCATCTTGTGACAGTAGTAAATAATACAAGACATGTAGATAGTTATCTCAATAAAGAAATGGCAAACAATGAGCAGGAGCCTAGAGAGGAAGATAACTGATTCAGCACATTTAGAGAATAAACAATTCATTCAAGTAAAAGTCCCAAAGGAAGTCTTTCGCTGTCTGGTGATTGTTCAAAGGAAAGCAAATTCCCAGGGTAGCTATTACACCACCAGGCGAGACAATTCTCTCTTATCAGGAGTCAGTATCATAGAATTATTTGAGAATTTAAAAACTAAACTTGATTTGATTACTTCCAGATAAGTGACTTTGTATAATTCATTGTTTTTCCAGTCTATGCTCTTCATTGTAATATAATATTAGTGACATTATTAAAGATTGTAAATAATTTTGTCAAATGGACTGCTGTGTGATACTTCTGTTGTCTAACATTTTTAAGAAAAGGGGAAACATTTTAAAAAATGGATTTAGCCAATGCTGGATGCCTTAGGATCTCTACCAGTGTCAAATAAAATAATATAAAGCATATTAATCAGAGTTCAAAGACAGTGAAAAGAACACTGAAATAATCTACCTGATGGCTATTTCTTGCACGATTTTAGGCAGGTCATTTAACTTCTTTGGAGCCTCAATTTCTTTACCGGCAAAATGAGAGAATTGGACTGTCAGCCAAATAGTACAGTGAATAGCACTCTAGGCCGGGAATCAGAAAGATCTGAATTAAGATTCATCTTAGACACTTATTTACTAGTTATATGACCTCAAGCAAGTTGTTTGCCTCAGCCTGTAAAAAGGGGATTAAAAATAGCACCTACCTTATCAGAGTTGTTGCAGTGATAAAATAATAATATTTTTAAAGTGTTAGCACAGTGCCTATAATAGTTGCTCATATGCACTGTTAGTAGTTTATTATTATTATTGTTGTTGTTATTGTTATTATTCCTTCAATAGCTCTAGAGCTACAATCTTATGATCTCCCTAAACCAAAATCCATTCTTTTAAAACATTTTTTCTGGTGATGCTATATCACTCTGAGTCATAGAACACCCCAGTCTCCAAAAAAAACCTAAAATAGCAGACCATTTAAAGAGCAGCAGAGAGAATCCTGATGAGCCTGAAAAGTTTGTATTATGTGATGAGTGAAGAATTGTCCATACAAAATCTATGCAGTAATTTACAGAAGATGAGGGATCAAGATAGGCTTCCAGTAAGAGACAACAATGAGTTGAGCTTTGAAGGAAGTTAGGGATTTTAAAAGTCAAAAGGGAGGAAGAAATTTGAGGCAATTAAATTCTCTTATATCCCAAAGGAAATTCAACCCTCTCTCCACTTTCCAACGAATTCTGCATCCATTCTCATAAAGATTAGAAATGGAAAAATAAGCATAAGAATTAATGGTTTCTCTAGCACTTTATTTCTATAGTGATTGTAAATGCTTTTAAGCAATTGATATCTTCTACTCAACACCCTCAAAGTTGTACTGCTTCCCAGAACTCCTATGTATATTTTGTCTAGTCCAGCAACTCCTCCTATTTTTATTTTCTTTAATATTATTTCTTCTTCCTAATTGGGGACTATAATATTAGGGTTCAGATATGGCACTTCAATAAACATAAGCAAATATTTTCCATTTTGGGTTGTGTGTGTCTTTTTTGGATTATCCTAAAACCATGTTCAAGGCACTCTGTGTTCCATCTGAAAGTCATGAGCATTATTGAATGCCATTGAATTTTCCTTTCGTTGTTACCCAGTTAACACAAAATGAAGACATTTATTGATATAAACCTGAAAATACTTGCCCACAAATTTGCAAAACATTGGTGAGCAGAGTGGTTTTACACAGAATAAATTAGTAGAATGGCACAGATTTAGGAACAAAATATCAAAAGCAGGAACATTGTACATTTGGCGAGGCATCTCATTGGACAGAGCTCTAGATCTGGACCTGAGTTCAGATTAAGTCTTGAACATTTATTAGCTCTATGTCAAGCCACATATTCCTCCAAGGTCTTTTCTCTTTCCATTGCACTTTCATATTACTCCCACTTGGACACTGGGAAGAGCCAATGAAAATGCCTATTTAAGAGATGGAGTGTCAGCAAGGAGGGCCAATGTCTATGCAAGATTTAGGGTATACAAAGAGTAGGATGAAATAGGTTGTGAAGGGCTTTGTGAAAGCCAAAGCGAAGATTCTGGAGGTGATGGAGAGTTACCAGAGTTTGTTGACTAAGGATTCTATTTGGTCCTATTTGTGCTTTAGGAAAATTAATTTGGCAGCTGAATGGAGGATAGAGTGAAGAAAGAGTTTCTCTAAGAGTCAAAGAAATGAAACAGCAGCATACCAGGTATGAGGTGATAAAGGTCTACTCAAGGGTAATCATAGTATCAGAAGGATAAAGGACATATTTCAGAGATGTTATAAAAGTAAAACTAACAGGACTTGGTGTAGCGAGCTGTCGTCTCCAGAAGCTGCTGGATCGCTCTCTGGGAAGAGATCTGCTGTGTCTAATCAAATCTCTCCGACAGATTCTTCTTCCTGTAATGAACCGTTGTCTCCAGGCAGTTGCTGTTAACTCTTGTCCAAAGAAGTGACTTCCCTTCCTGCAGAGAGCTCCGTCAAGCCTGATGCAATTCAGAGTCTTTCTCTTGAATCCTGGCTCTGAATCTCCTCCAACTCTTATCCTTCTTCAGGCCGATCTGCTGTCTGCGCCCATTGCTGTCTCTTTTTATCCTCCCAGAGAATGGGCGTGGGATAATGCAAGGGCTTCTGGGAAGAACCACCCCAGCCAATGAGCTTGCCCCCTCTATCAAGTCAACCTGAGTTCTCACCTTGTAATTGTCCAGAAAACCTGAATTCTCACCTTGTCACCATCCAGACAACCTCAGTTCTCACCTAGTAATCCCAACATCTCCCCCTTTCTTTTGATTTAGAACATAGGACAGTCATGACCTTGAAACATAAATCCATCAATATGGGAAGTATTACAGATAATTACATAAATTACATAAGCACATAGTAACATAGTAACATAACACATGCTAGAAGTATATAACATAATCAAAATAATCATAAATTGAAAATTTATAAATGTCCATAAGTCCATTGTCCATTATTCTCATCTTGTGTGAGGAAGTCCAATGATTCCTGCTGGTTTTTAAAGTTCTTTAACAGTCTTCTTATTATCCATGCTCTTTCAGTGTCAGATGTTTCTTAGATCTTCTCCTTTATTTTGAGGTCTTTCTCTTTTTCTGTCTCTCTCTGGTGGACAAGGCGAATATGACTCGTTGGCACCCATCTGATTCCTTCTCCTGCTGAAGAAATACAAGCAAACCCTCTCCCCCAGGCAGTTAACCTATCTGGTCCCTTCCATTCACCACTTTCTGGATCTCTCCACATCACCTGGCGATTATCTAAGGACAGTGGAGATGCTCTCACTGGACACTGCCCTTCTGGTGGGTTATAAAACCTGTCTGCTGGAGCCAGTGCATCTTTGTCAAAAATTAGAAAATTAATGGTATAGAGAACTAAATTTAGAAGTTCCCTAGGGCTACCTGTGGCTCCCCCTTTCTTTTGTTTTTGGAGGAGTGTCTTAATATCTCTGTTTCTTCTCTCTACTATTGCCTGCCCTTGAGGATTAAAGGGTATGCCCGTGGTATGTAAAATCTTATACTGTGCACAAAAGTGTGTAAAATGTTTGGACGTATATGCAGGTCCATTGTCTGTTTTTATTGCTTGTGGCACACCCATAATTGCAAAAGCTTGTATAAGGAATTCAGTGACCACTCGGGCTGTCTCTTTTGCTGCTGGCATTGCAAATGTGAATCCTGAAAAGGTGTCTACCACGACATGAATAAAAGATAGACGACCAAAAGATTTATAATGGGTCACATCCATTTGCCAGATTTCATTGGGTCTCAAACCACGAGGATTCTTCCCTGGAGGGAGTGTAGGAGCATGGAAAGGAAGACAAGCTGTACAGCTTTTTACTATGCTCCTAGCTTCCTCTCTTGTGATTCCAAATTGTAAACGTAAAGCTCGAGCAGCCTGATGATATTTAGAATGAGATTCTTGTGCTTCCTGAAATAAAGGACTACTGGCTAACATGGTTAGAAGGCTATCTGCCTTTGAATTTCCATCAAAAATGGGACCTGGAAGTCCACTATGTGAGTGGACATGCAAGATATAAATCTTGCCTGGATGTTTTCTCACTTGCTCTTGAAGTTCCTTAAAGAGCTGATAAATATTGGAGGCTGCAAATTTTATTTGGGCTGTGGCAATTCTTTGTACTACACCTACTGAATAGGCTGAATCAGTAATTATATTTACGTCTCCTGGGTAATAAGTGAGAGCTAGCATGATAGCAAATAATTCATTCTGTTGAGTGGATTGAAAAGGAGTCCTGATTACTCTCTTTATGGTTAAATCATGAGAGTATATGGCACAAATATTTTCTTTGGAGGCATCTGTAAAGATTGTTGGTCCTTTAAGAGGAACCTTAGAAACCTTTTCTTCAAAAATCCATCGCCAATTATGTAGTAGCCGGGTAATCTTTAATGGAGATCCATGTGCAAAATTTGGAGCGGTGGCCAATAAAATTTGCCATTCTGGGATGTTCTCACAGCATACATTAATCTGTGCGTTAGTATAGAATGTGTATATTTTTTCAGGACTTATCCCAGATAATTGTGTTACTCTCTTAATAGCCTTTAATAAAATCCTAGCCACAAGCACTGGGTAAGGTGTAAGGCTTTGTTCTGGTTGTGCTGGGAGGTTCACCCACTCAATCACTCTGTCTCCTTGATGAAGGACTGCTGTGGGTGCCTCTTTTGTAGCAAAAACTGATATTTCCAAGGGTTTTTGAGTGACTCTTTCAACCACATTGGATAAAGCCAGTTCAACTTCTCTCAAAGCCTTTTGTGCTTCTTTTGTAAGCTGGCGTGGTGAATTTAAAGCACTGTCTCCCCTTAAAATATCATATAGTGGTTGCAATTGACAGGTAGTCAAGCCTAGCACGGGACGCATCCATTGGATATCTCCTATCAATTTCTGGAAGTCATTTAAGGTGTTTAGCTTCTCTGTTCTTAAGGAGAGTTTTTGTACTGTAAGCACCTTAGGATATACTTCATATCCTAAATATTGAAAAGGAGCATGTCTTTGAATTTTTTCTGTAGCTATATGCAGTTTGTAGTACTTTAATGTTTCCATGGTCCTTTGTAGACATGCCTCTAACATTTGTTCCTCAGGTGCACATCCCAAAATATCATCCATATAATGTAACAATATTACTTTTGGAAAGGCTTTTCTTACTGGAGCAAGAGCAGCTGCAACATACATTTGGCACATAGTAGGGCTGTTTTTCATTCCCTGTGGCAAAACTGTCCATTCATATCTTTTATAAGGCTCAGCCAAATTAACACTAGGCACTGAAAAAGCAAATCTTTTCATATCCTCCTTATCTAGAGGAATAGAATAGAAACAATCCTTAATGTCTATAACCCATAGAGGCCATTCTCTTGGCAACTGAGTAGGAGATGGAAGTCCAGGCTGAAGAGTTCCCATAGTTTCCATCTGTTCATTTACTCTTCTTAGATCAGTTATCATCCTCCATTTTCCAGATTTCTTTTTCACCACAAATACTGGGGAATTCCAAGGACTTAGAGAAGGCCGCAAGTGTCCTTGGTCAAGTTGTTCTTGCACTATGTCTAATAAGGCCTGAATTTTATCACTTCTTAAGGGCCACTGTTCTACCCACACTGGTGAATCAGTCTTCCACTGAATAGGAACTGGTGAAAGTGCAGGTAGGCCTTCAACAGCAGCCCTGCCTAAAAAGCCGAAGTGCTTATTTGTAATCCTATCTGCTGTAAAATGTCTCTTCCCCACAGATTGATGGGGATTTTTTCAACCACAAAAGGAGTAAAAGCTCCTGTTTCTCCTTCAAATACCCATCTCAAAGGCCTAGCACTAACTTCTGCTGCTATTGATCCTCCCACCCCAGACATATAGGTGTCTGCTTTAATCTTTGGCCAGTGACCGGGCCAATTGGCACCTCTAATAACTGTACGATCTGCACCCGTGTCTACCAATCCTTCAAATGGTATTCCGTTTATATAAATAGTAAGCATAGGTCGGTCAGCTGTCACAGCTGCTGTCCAATATATTCCTGGATTTTGTTCATTGGAGTCAAAATCTAGGCGACTATCACTAGGTTGCTTATTAGGGGTCCGTAACAATAAGCCTGATGCTACTACTTCTCCTGGTTGATAAATCACACGTTGTCTGCCTGTGTTAGTGACTGGGATATTAGATACACGTTCTCCAGTCTCCCACATCAGTGTATGGATGGACACTGTTTTGTAGGCACTCTCAGAAGGTGAAATGGTCAAGCCTACTGTGCCTGGAGGCAAAGGATCCATAGGCTCAACAGGAACAGATTTCACTTCTCCAGGGAGTATCTCGGTAGTCTCTACTGCACACAACTCTATTTTTCCTAATTTCAATCCCTTTCTTCCATCTGATTGCCTTTTGGCTGATTGATCATGTCTTAAAATTCTCTGGATGTAACCTCGGCTGCCATCATGCCCCACTTGGGGGGCTGAAGCTGGGCCCCATCTGTCATTTCCCTGGGTCAATCTACATTCGGAGGCCCAGTGGAGGCCCTTGTGACATTTTGGACATGGAGTTTTAGGTCTTCTCTCACCCTGTCTTCTCACTGTATCTCCATATCTACACTGAGCTCTTAGATGCCCAATTTTTCCACATTGAAAACATCGCCGAGTTTCTCTAGAAGTCCCTTGCCAGGAGGGACCCTGCCTTTCCACATTCATCATAGTCCGGGTGTAAAAAGCATTTGTTCCCACTGTAGCACAGCGTCTTATGATCTCCTCTAAAGGAGCATCCTTGTCTAATCCCCATATAATTCTTTTGCAAATCTCGTTGGCATTTTCCTTAGCCAGATGTCTGGTCATTATTTCTGTAGCTGAATTTTCTCCAATAGTTCTTTTGACAGCAGTTTGCAAACGTCCCACAAAATCTGCAAAAGGTTCATTGGGACCTTGCTCTATTTTAGTGAAAGCCTCTCCACAATCTTTCTGTCCAGGGAGGACACCCCAAGCTTTTATTGCAGCCTTGGCAATTTGTTCATATATTGTCATGGTATAATGAATCTGTTCCGAATTCTCTCCATACCGACCTTCACCAGCCAAGGGCTCAAAAGTGAATTGTGTGTTAACTCCTATTTCCAAATTGCATCTGACTTGAATTTTACATAATTCATGAAATTCCGAAAGCCATAATAAATTTTCTCCAGGTTCCAGGCATATCCTTGCTATGGATTTCCAATCATTCGGGGTTAGGACTTCATAAGACAAACCATCTAGTAACATTTTAACATAAGCTGATGTAGCCCCATAAAGGGTACAACCTTTTTTCAAATCCTTAATTTTATTCAAATCTAAAGGTGCATATCTTCTCCTTTTTTTACCTACAGAGTCAGTATTTTCAATCACAGGATATGCATGTATAAAATCACTTATATCCTGTCCTTCTCTCTTAGCTTTAACCAATGCTTTTTCTAATCTTGTCATAGGCTTAGGCTTCTTCACAGGCAATTCTGTTTGTGTTTCTGCCTCTTCCTCTCCTCCTTCTTGCTCCACCCCTGAAGGGTTAATTGAGGGAGGAGATGGGAGGTGCTCCTGTTGCTGTTGCTCAGAATTGTACTTAACTTCATTGTTATCTGATTCATCCTTTTCACTTAGTTTAGTTGACACCTCCCCATTTTGCTCCTTCATCTCTTCCTTTAGAATAACATTTTTTAAAGCCATTTGGATTAAATTGTAGGTATGAATTGTGTCTTTGGAAACTGAGTTTGGTCTGGAACCAAAGGGCAAAATGTCACAAAGGCAATTGTAGTGTTCACCTAATTGCTCTCCTACTAATTTCCACTCATCTGGATCCAATTCTTTTTCCAGAGAAAAAGAAGGACATATGACCTTCACAGTTCTTAAAAGTTCAGTAATCTCCTCTAAAATTATAATCAAGCCTTGGCTTTTCATAACCTTGATGATGCTCTCTAAACATTTTCCTTGAACAGAAGGTGTTTGCCCCATTTCACTATAAGAGATTCCTGGTTTAGCTGTTAACAAGTTAAGTTCCTTATTTATCTATTAGCACACTCACTTAATCTTTAACAAAGTTTCCTCTTTACTCACGGTTCTGGGTCAGAGAGACTGAGATCTGGATGGGAGGCTTTTCTACTGGAATCAGGACTGTGTCTGTCCCTGTTCGGGTGCCAAATTGTGAAGGTCTGGTTTAGCTCCTCTTGTCAGGATAAGCAAAAGTCCTTGCCCCACGTTGGGCGCCAAATGTAGCGAGCTGTCGTCTCCAGAAGCTGCTGGATCGCTCTCTGGAAGGAGATCTGCTGTGTCTAATCAAATCTCTCCGACAGATTCTTCTTCCTGTAATGAACCGTTGTCTCCAGGCAGTTGCTGTTAACTCTTGTCCAAAGAAGTGACTTCCCTTCCTGCAGAGAGCTCCGTCAAGCCTGATGCAATTCAGAGTCTTTCTCTTGAATCCTGGCTCTGAATCTCCTCCAACTCTTATCCTTCTTCAGGCCGATCTGCTGTCTGCGCCCATTGCTGTCTCTTTTTATCCTCCCAGAGAATGGGCGTGGGATAATGCAAGGGCTTCTGGGAAGAACCACCCCAGCCAATGAGCTTGCCCCCTCTATCAAGTCAACCTGAGTTCTCACCTTGTAATTGTCCAGAAAACCTGAATTCTCACCTTGTCACCATCCAGACAACCTCAGTTCTCACCTAGTAATCCCAACAACTTGGCAAAAGATTGACTATGAAGGAGTGACTGATCAATAATAAATTGACATAAGAAATTAAATTAAAATATTAGCAAAGATGCTTAAGAACACATTACAAAGATTTCACTCTATAATAAAGATGGATTTATACTAAAATACAGCCTGGTTCAATACTAGGAAATTATACACAAAGATGACTATATTAATAAGAATAAAACAAGATTATATCAATTGATAAAAAACCTTTTAATACACATTTTTGACAACCCCGTTCCTGCAAAAAAAGTTAGAAAGCATAAAATAAATGAAATTTTCCTTAATATGATAAAATAGCATTTATTTAAAACAAGAACTAGAATTATCTGTAATAGGGATCAATTAAGAGGGCTATCTAGTAAGATCAAGAATAAAGCAAGACTATCAATCATTACCATTATATTCATTATAATTTTAGACATGCTAATAATATCAATAAGAGGGGGGGAAATTGAGTAAACAAATATAGGCAAAGAGGAAACAAAAATTGTTGCTTTTCATAAATGACATAATAGTTTAGAGAACCCTAAAGAATCAACTAAAAAAATTTAATCAAAATTATTAACAATTTCAACAAAGTTGCAGGATATAAAACATCTCACATAAATCATTAGAATTTCTGTATTTTACCAATAAAATTCAGTTGGAAAATATAGAAAGAGAAAGTCCATTTAAAATAACTGTAGAAAATATAAAATACTTGAATGTCAACCTGCCAGGGCACACAGGAACTATATAAATACAAAACATTCTTTATACAAATAAAGACAGATCTAAAGCATTGGAAAACTATTAATTGCTCGTGAGTAAGCTTAGTCAATATCATAAAATGACAATATTACCTAAATTAATTGCCATGCCAATCAAACCACTAAAATAATTGGCAGATTACTTTATAAAGCTAGAAAAATAGTAAAATTCATCTGGAGTGGATTGATTTTTAAAAGTAGAAAAGGATCTAGCATTATCAGAAATTATATTGCAAAGCAATAATCATCAAAACAATTTGGAATTATTTGAACACTAGAGGTTAATCAGTGGAACAGATTGGGTACACAATATATTGAGACCAATGAATGAATTGACCTAGTGTTTGATAATGCAAAGATGACAGATATTTGGACAAAAAATTTACTATTTAATTAAAAAAAACTATTGTGAAAACTGGAAAGCAATCTGGAAGAAATTAGGTATAGACCACCTCTTTCCATATGCCAAGAAAAACTCCAAATAAGTACATGACTTGGGCATAAAGAGTGACACCCTAAACAACTTAAAGGAATATGGGTCAGATCTATGAATAGGGGAAGCATTCATTGCAAAGGAAACAGAGAGTTACAGAAGGTAAAATGAATAATTTTATACAAAACTTAAATGTTTATGCCTGAACAAAACAAATGCATATAAACATTCTAACCAAGCAGGTTAATGGGGAGAAAAACTCTTTGCAGAAAGTTTTTTTCTTATATTTCTTTTTTCCTCCTTTTTAAATTAAAAAAACCCAGCTTTTTATTTTTCAAAATACATGCAAAAATAGTTTTCAACATTCACCCTTGCAAAAAACCCTGTGTTCCAAATTTCTCTCTCTCCCTCTTTCCCTTTCCTCTCCCTTAGACAGCAAGCAATCCAACATAGGTTAAATATGTGCAATTCTTCTAAATATATTTCCACATTTATCATGCTACACACACACACACACACACACACAAAATCAGATTAAAAGGAGAAAAAAATGAGAAAGTAAAACATAAGCAAGCAAACAACAACAAAAGGTGATCTATGCTGTGATCCACTTTCAGAATGCATAGTCTTCCTTTCTGGTTGCAGATGGCTTTCTCCATTGCAAGTCTATTGGAATTGGCCTGAACCATCTTGTGGAAAAGAGTCAAATCCATCACAATTGATCATCCTATATTCTTGTTGTTGTTGCATACAATGCATTTTCCTTCTACTCACTTCACTTAACATCTGATATCATTTCTAAGAGGTGACTCAAATTATAAGAATAAAAGCCATTCCCCAATTAACAAATAGTTAAATTATATGGAAAGGTAGTTTTAAGTGAAAGAAATCCAAGCTATCAATAGCTACATGAAAAAAATGCTCTGAATGACTTGCAAGAGTGCATAGACATACTACTTCACTCCTCAAATAGAATTAGAGACTAGAAGGTAATGAAGAACCCTGTAAATAACCTTTCCTCCTAAAACTGGAAGAAGCTCTCCAGACCAAATAATATAACTCCAAAAATCACCAAAAAGTGAATATGGTAACATTGCAAAAAGGAAGGAACTACTTTCCATTTGTATTGATAAAAGATCACTGATTTGTTTAAAATAAAAAGAAAACCAAGAGCAGTTTTCACTGATTATAAATGTGAGTCTGAGCAGATATATGATATTTGTTATTTACTCTTCATTGTTCTTTTATATGTACAAAAATGCTCCATTTTAATAACATTAAACAATATAATCAATTAAATTTGCTTTAAAAATATCTCTATTGGATTAAATTAATTGCAATCCATAAAACAATTTTTTCAATCTTCATTATAACTCATTTATCTACTCAATCCCAGGTTAGTTAGCAGATATCCTGTTTTTATGGTTATTCTTTTTTTGAAAGCTTTCCATCATTTCTATTTATAAAATCTCTCTCTATTCCTACATATTCCTCATTTTTGCCGATTTAATGGTATTATAGCACTCCATTATTTGAATATACCATTTATATAATCATTTCCCTATTGGATAATTAAATGCCTTCCACTTAATTCCAGTTTTGTTTAGCAATTATAAATCATGCTCTTATGCTAATCTTTGAACTAAGAGTTCTTATTTATGACAGAATGTGTTGCTAGATGGCTCCAAGATTTATTAATAAAGGAAAATGTTAGCATATAAATAAAAAAGCTATAAGTGAAATGTTATCTATTTATGCTATTAAAGTCTAAAGCTGAACTATAATCTTGGGAAGACTGTATAAGTTACATGGGGCAGGTCAATGGATAGAATATTGGGCCTAGAGGTGGGAAGACCTGAATTCAAATAGTGGTATAAACTCAGACAAATCATTTAATCTCTGTATTTGGTTACATAAGTTTTGTCTATTCTATTCTATTAATCTGGTTACATAGTTTTTGTCTATTCTATTCTATTAATCTATTTTTCTATTTTTGTCTCAAATTGAAAGTGTTGATAACTGATACAAAAGCTGCCAGATTTCCTGTTGTGTGAGCTCTACTGAAAGTGAACTTCTAAGAACCCTAAAAACTTAGAGCTAAAAGGGAAGTCATTAACCCAACCTTCCACTGAGCTTCACTTTTTTTTTCTAAATGTGGTATCTTCATGTTTTCTCCAGGTTTTTGTGTTAAAATTAGAGTAACTAACACAAGAAATTCCATATTGTTATTATTATTATTATTAGTTGCAATAGCAATATTTCTATTAATAATAGCTAGCATTTATATAATGCTTTAAAGTTTGCAAAGTCCTTTATGAATATCATCTCACATTTTTATTTACAACCACTTCTATTCCCTAAAGATTCAACAAAATAAAACCTACTGAGATTTGCTATGTGTATCTTAGTACTTCCCAGACATCCAGGCTCACAATTGAGGTGTAATCTTTGACTCTTTACTCTCTTCCTTTTCCAATTTGTTTCCAATTCTAGCAATTCAATGTATAAGACTTTCTTGTATGTGTTTCCTTCTCTCCTCCTGGTGCAGGCTTTCATTATTTCACACCTGGAATGTCCCACCTCTAGTTCATCTTTCTTTCACTCACCTCTCAAATAGTACAGCTCTGACTGTGTCACTCTCACTATTAATAAACTAGAGAGACTTCTTATTATCTCCAAAAAACTCTAAAATCTTCTATATGTCTTTTATCTATATAACCTGACACTTTCCAAAATTTTTACATCTTAGTCTCCTTCCTCCTTCATGTGCTCTGTAATTCAAGGTTTCCAGCTTCCTTACAGTTTCTCACACACAATACTCCAGATTTTGTTTGACTAGGTATCCTCCATGCTTAGAATTATCTCCCTCCTCATCTTCATGTCCTTCTTCAGCTTCCTGATTTCTCTGGATTCCTTCAAGGCTCACCTAAAATGTTACTCTCTTTAAGAAGCCCTTTGGAATTACTCAGTTGTGTGTTTGTAGGTATATGTGTTTGTGTGTGTATATAATCACATTTATGTGCATATTTGCATATATCTATATCTGTCTGCATCTCTATATCTCTGTCTCTCTATATCTCTTGGTTATACATTATTGTTTGCATGCTTACTTCTTCATTAATTTTGAATTCCTTGGGAGCCAGGACTATTTTTTTTTGCATTAATGTGTGTGTGTGTGTGTGTGTGTGTGTGTGTGTGTGTGTGTGTGAGGTTGAATCCTTATCACTTACCATAGTATCTGGTACATGGTAGGAGCTTAATAAATGTTTGTTGATGACTTTTAAAAATATTATGTTATATGTATAGAAGAATTGCATGTTTAACATATATTGGATCACTTGCCATCTAGGGAAAGACAAGGAAACTAATTGGAACATACAATTTTGCAAGGGTGAACATTGAAAATTTATGCATATGTTTTTAAAATAAAAGTTTTAATAATAATTTTTTAAAATGTTATTTTTTAAAAAGTCAGATGAAGGTGGTCTAGGTGTACCTGATCTAAAGCTATATTATATAGCAGCAGGCCCCAAAACCATTTGGTATTGACTAAGAAATAGACCAGTCGATCAGTGGAACAGATTAGGTACAAAGGACAAAAAAAGGGTACATCTATAGCAATCTAGTGTTTGACAAACTCAAAGATACCAACATTTGGGATAAAAATTCATTATTTGAAAAAAAAACTGTTGGGAAAACTGGAAATTAGTATGGCAGAAATTAGATATAGATCCACACTTAACACCATATACCAAGATAAGATCAAAATGGGTCCATGATTTAGGCATAAAGAATGAGATCATAAATAGATTAGAGGAACAGAGAATAGTCTACCTCTCAGACCTGTGGAGGAGGAAGGAATTTATGACCAGAGGAGAACTGGAGATCATTATCAATCACAAAATAGAAGATTTTGATTACATCAAACTAAAAAGTTTCTGTACAAACAAAACTAATGCAAACAAGATTAGAAGGGAAGTAACAAATTGGGAAAATATTTTTACAGTTAAAGGTTCTGATAAAGGTCTCATTTCCAAAATATATAGATAACTGACCCTAATTTATAAGAAATCAAACCATTCTCCAGTTGATAAATGGTCAAAGGATATGAACAGACAATTCTCAGATGATGAAATTGAAATTATATCCATTCATATGAAAGAGTGTTCCAAATCACTACTGATCAGAGAAATACAAATTAAGACAACTCTGAGATACCACTACACACCTGTCAGATTGGCTAAGATGACAGGAATAAATAATGATGAATGTTGGAGGGGATGTGGGAAAACTGGGACACTGATACATTATTGGTGGAGCTGTGAAAGAATCCAGCCATTCTGGAGAGCAATTTGGAACTATGCCCAAAAAGTTATCAAACTGTGCATACCCTTTGATCCAGCTGTGCTACTACTGGGCTTATATGCCAAAGAAATACTAAAGATGGGAAAGGGACCTGTATATGCCAAAATGTTTGTGACAGCCCTTTAGACAGTGGCTAGAAACTGGAAGATGAATGGATGTCCATCAATTGGAGAATGGTTGGGTAAATTATGGTATATAAAGGTTATGGAATATTATTGCTCTGTAAGAAATGACCAGCAGAATGAATACAGAGAGGTTTGGAGAGACTTACATGAACTGATGCTGAGTGAAATGAACAGAACCAGATCATTATACACTTCAGCAACAATGCTGTATGAGGACGTATTCCGATGGAAGTGGAAATCTTCAACATAAAGAAGATCCAACTCACTTCCACTTGATCAATGATGAACAGAAACAACTACACCCAGAGAAGGAACACTGGGAAGTGAATGTAAATTGTTAGCACTACTGTCTATCTACCCAGGTTACTTATACTTTCAGAATCTAATACTTAACGTGCAACAAGAAAATTGGATTTATACACATATATTGTATCTAGGTTATACTGTAACACATGTAAAATGTATGGGATTGCCTGTCATCTAGGGGAGGGAGTAGAGGGAGGGAGGGGAAAATTTGGAAAAATGAATACAAGGGATAATGTTATAAAAAAATTACTCATGCATATATACTGTCAAAATTTTTTATAATTATAAAATTTAAAAAACCAAAATAAAATAAAATTCTGTTTTTATTCCCCCCACAATTAAATGTAAAAGCAATCTTTCACATTCATTTTTTTTAAGTTTTGAGTTCCAAATTCTCTCTCTCCTTTCCTCCCTGAGTTAGTAAGCAATCTAATAGAGATTATACATCTTCAATCATAAAAAAACATTTTCATATCAGTGTTGATTGTTGATTACTTTAAAGAATATTCAGGTTGGAGTAGTACAAGGTGCATTGGATTTGGGATTCAGATCCCACTTCTGCCCCTGGCTATTTGTGATCTCCAGAGGCTTGTTGAATAATGGATATTATATTAGACTTACTAGCTTTGTGATTATGAATACATCAAAAACTCACTAAGTCTAAATTTTCTCATTTATAAAATTATTGAATCATTCTTTTATATTTATCATTTTTATATTTTAATTTTTTTTTCTGAGGCTGGGGTAAGTAACTTGCCTGGGGTCACACAGCTAGAAAGTGTTAAGTATCTGAGACCAGATTTGAACTCGGGTCCCCCTGAATTCAAGGCATTTTTATATTTATATTTATCATTTTTTGTGTTTAGGAATATATTATGTTCCGTACCTTATATACATCAAATATTTCTGAATACCATTTTACTGAGCAGCAAGTTCCACATAGTGGATAGAGTGCCAAGCCTATAGTCAGGAAGAATGGAATTCAAATTCAGCCTCAGTCATTTACTAGTTGGGTGATCCTGGGAAAGCTACTTGCCCTGTTTATTCCTTATCTGTAAAATGAGCCAGAGAAGGAAATGGTGAACCATTCTTGCATCTCTGCCAAGAAACCTTCCAGAACATGTCACAAAGAGTGGGACCTGACTGAAATACTACAACCATCAC
The DNA here is from genome assembly GCF_048593235.1 of Sminthopsis crassicaudata. Taxonomy (NCBI): domain Eukaryota; kingdom Metazoa; phylum Chordata; class Mammalia; order Dasyuromorphia; family Dasyuridae; genus Sminthopsis; species Sminthopsis crassicaudata. Next base: position 57,678,615 of record NC_133620.1, on the reverse strand, counting down.
AGCCATAACTATCCTTTTACTCCCTTTTTGTGGAAAAACACTAGCTATAACTAAGCCAGATGTAAAATTGTCCCCAAGGCACCTCACATTAGAATCCAGGCTCTTCTGGACTGAATATTCTATTCCTGGATATAGGACAGAGCGTGGGCATAGTATCATAACTCCTATGGACATGATAGCAAGACTTCAGTGTTAGACAAGAAAAATGCTGAGGACTTTTACAGGCAAGCAAATGGGAGTAGGAGAGAGGGATGAGCCTATGGAACTAATATCAATCATTAGTAAAAATAATAATCATTTATATAGTGGATTAAAATTTATGAGGCACTATACATGTTACCTTCTTTGATTCTCACAATATCACAGTATCATTATCGCCCCTATTTTAAGAGATAAGGAAAACTGAGACTTGAAAGGATTAAATTATTTGCCCAGAGTCATACTATGTTAATAACTGACTAATCAATTAAATTATGTTAATTAACTAATTAAGTAAATAAATGTCTAACTTCCCAAACTCCAAGAATCTATATAGCACTACCTAGTTGCCTAAAAATTAGCATCAAAATTATATGAGCAAAACAAATAGCCTCAAATGCATTTCTAATGGTCTCTAAGCAATGTTACTAATAAAGAATCTGCACACGTTTAAACTTTGAACTCAACTTTATTCATCTTTTCAGGGACCCATAAAACACAGATTTCTCAATTCCCTTCGTGTTAACTCCAAAGCCATTCCTTGAAACACGATCATTGGTTCAAATGTATTTTCAGAAATGAAAATCCCTACTCAGTAAGGGATTGTTACCAATATTTGTGTCTTTTAAAATTTTTTTCAGTTAAGAATTGTTTTCTCTTTACCACTTCCTTCCATCAAAAAAAAAAAAAAAAAACCTAACATAAAGAAAGATGGACAAAAGGAAAGAGAAAAGGCTGACAGACAGGAAGGAAATACAAAACTATTGTAAAAACAATTAAGTTTTAAAACACTAGTCACATTCAAAATTTGTGTTTCTTATTATTTAAATAAATCTATTATCTCTCTGTTGTGACATAGGTAGCATCCTTCATCACTGGTCCTCCAGAATCATAGTTGAAAATAGTATTAATCAGAGTACTTAAGTTTTCGAAATTGTTAATTGTTACAATATTTATTATTGTATAAATTGTTCTGCTGCTTCCATTTACTTTGCTGCATCAGTTCACACAAATCTTCTCAGTTTTCTCTGAAAGTGACTATCTTCATTTTTTACAGCATAACTGTATTCTACTATATTTACATACCATAATATAGTCAGCCATTTTCCAATTAATGGTCTCTTAGCTTTTAGTTCTTTGTTACTATGAAAAGAGCTAATATAAATATTCTTGTACGCACAGGATTTTTTCTTCTTTCTTTAGTATTAGTGAGTCAGAGTATATAGATTCCAGTAACTTGTTTTCTGCAATAAAAGACTAATTTACAGCTCCAACAATAGTCTATTTATATGCCTCTTTTTTTTTTTTTAATCTTAGTCTTTGACTTTTTTTTTCCCCTGAGGCTGGGGTTAAGTGACTTGCCCAGGGTCACACAGCTAGGAAGTGTTAAGTGTCTGAGACCAGATTTGAACTCAGGTCCTCCTGAATTCAGGGCTGGTGCTCTATCCACTGCTGTCATCTAGCTGCCCCTAGTCTTTGACTTTCTAAAGGGAAGATTTCTCTCTCTCTCTGTCTCTTATCTATCTGTTTCTCTGTCTCTCCCTCCCTCCCTTCCTTTCTGTTTTTCTCCTCCTCTTCCTCTTTCCTTCTTCATCTTCTCTCTCTCTCTTTTAAACACACACATATAGAAACACATGCCCTTTTCCAGTTATAAGTTAATCCTTTAATACTGTGATGAAACCTGTGTGGAATATTAACTAGCATTTTATGAGCCACTGGAGTTTTTTGAGTAGGGGAGTAACGTAGTCAGACCTATGTTTTTGGAAAATTATTTTGCTATTGAATGGCAGTTAGGTAGTTGAGAGGAGAGACATGAGGTAGGAAGACCATTTAGAAGGTCTTTCTAAAAGTAGAGTGAAGAATATTTTTACAGTATGAATAGCCATTGCCTAATTTATATGTCAAATTAAATATTTCTTGTAGAAAGTCTCTGAGGAAGAGGACAGAGGTGTTAAAATACATATAAATATAGAAAGGAGATTTCTTCCTACAGTTTTATATTTTCACACATATATAATATGCTTGTTTTAGCATTTTACTAAATGGTTATGTTTGATCTCCTGCTCTTGACCATTTTGGATTCTTTCCAGGCTGTCTAGCTTCCTGGTTTTTCCTCTTCAAAAACTGGACAGGAAAGATAGGAGCAAAGAAATGCCTAAACTTATCACCACAGCCCAATTTGAAAAAAAAATTCAACAGGAAAAATTAGAAATTCATGAGAGGTTATGACAGATCTAACCAGACCCATGTGGGGAAAGATGACCATTTCCCAGATAAATGAATGGTGCTGGAAATTTTTGCAAGGAAATTAGGTAACTCCTCCATTCCTTTAGTCGGAGAAATTTCAAGTAGCACACTTAAGAGCTAACCTATTCAAGACGCAACCTAATCAAGATGTAAGTTTTCTAAAAACAGAGATAAGCAATGACAAAAAGATTAAAAGGATGATTTATTCAATTCAATTCTGTTTTGTTAGACAAAGAGAATGGTCTTCCAAGTGGAAAGCAGGGAACATAAATTTCTGTTTTTACTTGGGTGAATCACTCACCCTCTGCATCTTGGTTTGCTCATCTGTAAATGAAAAAGTTGGATTAGCTCAGTGGTTGGACTTTATCTAACACAAGGCCAGAATGTGGCTCACACCAGATTAAAATGTATTTGGGAAATATTTAATAGATCAATAAAAATACAGTAAAACAAAGGTAATGACACTTTATAGTTTTCTAAGTTGCTATATGTGAGGGAGGGATTTTGGGGTAGAGTTTACTGGGGCCTATTTCTATTTGATCTGGACACCACTAAAAGTAAGTGACATTCAGCATTCCTGCAAATCTCTAAATCTAATGCTTGATGATATATTAATGATAAAATATTGTTATTTGTCTTCATTCTCAAAGATGATCATGAATTGTCAGAAAAGTGATGTCATAACTTGTAAGTAAATTGGATAAAATATTACTGAAGAAAAGGAAAGAGATAATATTAAAGTACCTAGCTTCTCTTGTTGAATTCAAGTTCTCAGGCCCAGATGAATGGCATCCCAAAGAAGAGAATATATGGACAAATTTGAAAGATCTAGGAGAATCAGAGAGGAACTACAAGATTCATTAGAGGCAACTAAGAGGTGCAGTGGATAGAGTATTGGGCTTAGAATTAGAAATATTCCTTTTTCATGAGTTTAAATCTGGTCTCAGATACATACTAGTTGTGTGATACTGGAAAAGTCATTTAACATTGGTTGCTTTGGTTTCACCATCTATAAAATGAGTGAAAAATAAAATGGAAAACCACTCCAATATCTCTGCCAAGAAAACTACAGGATTAGAAAAGGACAAATATCTTAACTCTTTTTGAAGTGGAAAAAATGAACTCTATAAACTATAGGCTTGACCTGACTGTTGTCAGAATTTTAGAAATGAATGTTTTATGAGCAGCCAAAGATCCAATATGAATTTATCAAATATGGATTATGATTAGGGGAATAGTGGAAAATATTTAACAACCAGCTCTCTGGCCTCTGGTAAGACATACCCAGCACACATTTTTAAGTTTAATTTGCATTTTTAATATTTTTTCTTTTACTTCCTTAAGTATAAATTATCAATGCAACAATAACTCTAGTCCTGATTTGTTGTGTTTTGCTGATTTCCAAGATGCAAAATTTAACAATCAGCTCTCACAAGTTAGTTCAAGCTATTGACTACTTTTCATTTTTACAGGGTTACTACACTATTAGATGCAGGAGCTATTGTAGACAGATGTAATTGATCTCATTTTTAGCAAAGGATTCACAAAATTTTGGATGCTATCCTGGCAGATAAAAGAAATATGTGGACTGGATTACAGTATCCTGGAAATTTTTGAATTGTGGGACTCTAAAGATCAGGGGTCTCTAATGGAGTACTCATAGGATCTGTGATTTTTAAATTGTATTTAAACAATGACATATCCCAGATTTAGAAGAATGTCATCTTCAGATGTCACAAAGACAAAGCTGGAAGGGAAGTGGAAAGAGAAGAAGAATTTGCTAATACATCAGATGATAAAGGAAGGATTAAAAAAAGATTCTGGGAGGCTCAATATAAGAAGATTTAATAAGATTAAATATAAATTTAGTCTTACATTTTGGTACAAAAAACTGGCTTCACAATTAAAAAATGGGAAGATGAAGCTAGACAGCAGGCAGTTTACATGAATTTTTTTGTGTGCTGAAAGTTCAATGTAACTTAACAATGCTTAAGTGCAGTCAGAAAGTCTAAATTCATTCTTCCTAGACTGCATTGAGAGGCCCAGCTTCCAGCATCAGGGAGGGGCCAGCCCTGGCCAGACGCCAAGGGGAACCTGTGCTCACTTCTGGGAACCACATCTGAGAAAGGACATTTATAATCAGGATATGTCTGGAAGAGGGCAACGGGACTCATAAAGAGCAAGGAATTCACAGACATGAGGACACCGATTTGTTTGTTGTTTTTCCAAGATGAGACCTAATGGCTGTTCCCTAGTATTTGAAGGGATGTCACAAGAGAGATGGGTACCTAGGTGGTACCGTAGTACATAGAGCATCCACCTCAGAATCAGGGCTTCAAACCTGACCTCAGACACTTACTAACTTTGTGACCCATTTTCCCCAGTTTTTCTGTCTATAAAATGTAACATCTTTTCCAAGAAATCCCCAAATGATATGTTGAAGAGATGGACATGACTGAAAGAACTGAAAAACAGCATGAGAGAGGGATTCTAATTGCCTAGAACGTGTAAAGCCCTGGGAATACAAAGCAAAACAAAAACATGGTCTCCAGCTCAAGAAGCTCACATTTTAATGGGACAATTCCGTGTGAATAACTAAGAACATATAAGATTTAAACTGTACATAAAAAATAATTGCAGAAAGATAGTACAGGGCAGTTTAAAAAACAAAGAGGAGAAATTGGGAAAGATTTGTTTTAAATATGTTGAAGTTGAGATGCCTGTGGGACATTCAATTCAAAGTATATAAAAAGAAATTGGAAATAGCTGATTTTTGCTCAGGAGAGAGATTAGGTCTGGATGTATAACTCTGAGAATTATCTATGTAGAAAATGATCATTGAGCCCATGAAAGCTGATGATGATACTAAGCAAGATAGTATAGAGGAAAATGAGAAGATTCTGATGTGACACTCAGTTAGTGGATGTGACCTGGAAAAGGATTCAGAGGAAGATGCTAAGAATGGGGCAGTCAATTAGGAGGAGAACCAGGACAAATAGTGTCATAAAATTCTGAAGAGGAGAGATTAATTAGAAGAGAATGAGCATTAGTGTCAAAGTCTACAGAGAGGTCCAGAAGGCTCAGGATTGAGAAATGGTCATCACATTTGGCATCAAAAGGTCAGTGGTAATCTTAGAAAAAGTTCTAGTTGAATGATAATCTCATAAGGACCATTGCAGAACATTTGAAAGCAGATGAGTGGAGAGGATGTGGAAGTACGTGGATAGATGCACCTACATAGATTTCTTGAAGAATTTAACTAAGAAGATGTTAGAGGTGCTCCCAGAACCAGCCTGAAGGGTCAGGCTCAGTTTGGGGACAAAATGAGATACTTGTAATTCATTAAATAGTTAAGAAAAGAGGTTTTCTTTGTCCTACCTCAGCTGGGATATGCAACAAGGATATACTGTTAGTTTTTTTCAACTTTGATACTTGTAGCTTTCATATACCAACTCTTTTTAAAAATTTTTATTTATTTATAATTTTTTGACAGTATATATGCATGAGTAATTTTTTAAAACATTATCCCTTGTATTCATTTTTCCAAATTATCCCCTCCCTCCCTCTACTCCCTCCCCTTGATGACAGGCAATCCCATACATTTTACATGTGTTACAATATAACCTAGATACAATATATGTGTGTAAATACCATTTTCTTGTTGCACATTAAGTATTAGATTCCGAAGGTATAAGTAACCTGGGTAGATAGACAGTAGTGCCAACAAGTTACATTCACTTCCCAGTGTTCCTTCTCTGGGTGTAGTTGTTTCTGTCCATCATTGATCAACTGGAAGTGAGTTGGATCTTCTTTATGTTGAAGATATCCACTTCCATCAGAATACATCTTCATACAACATGATATATCAACTCTTGATAGTCAACAAGTTATCAATGAAGGTAATGGCACTCATCCACTAAATCTGAGGGACCAGATCCCCCATGGCTGGGACTTTTTTTCCTCCAGAGGGACCAGAAAGCTGTCCTAGAATAGTTTTGTTTTATTTTTAGAAAAAGCCATTTCTCAGGAGTGAAGCAGGAGAGATTAGAGATTGAAGAGATAAAGGAATTGGCAATATGCTATAAAAGATAGAAGAGGTGGGATCCAGAGTAATGTAAGGTAATAAATGATTAAGGAGAAGGTCCGCTTTTTCAGGTGAAATAAGAAGGTACAAAGAGATGGTGGGGGAAGATGTATGATGAAGAAGATGAGAAAATGTGAATGATCTCAAGTTTTGGAAGGTTTTTTTTGTGGTGAAATATGATGTGGAGATTATAATTGCCCAATATATATATGAAAAAAAACCACTGAGGGAGAGTTCTGAGTAATTATCCCTCCAATTAAGTGGACCTCAGATCTTCACTATAATCTGAGATGTTTTCTTCTTCTGGGGTCTTATTTTTATAAGGTTTGATACAAGATTTGATACCTGAATGTTCTAAAAAGGTTACACAAAGTAGAGAATTCCATTGGTTGATAAAGCTTACTTCACAGGCCAAAAAATAACATATCAGCTAGAAACTGTATGTGAGCAGAAAGTCTTGGGTTGGGCAAAGACATGGAGCATCTCCACTAAGTGGTTAAAAGATGGTCACTTGCTCAAGAGAGAATCATCTGGAGGTACAAAGATAAGTTGAAGGACTTTCCCTCTTCTTGAGTAACCTTGGGCATTCTGGGCTTGGTTACCATAACAAGTTAAAACAAGGGTGGAGGTCCTCTAAGCATTTTATGATTAAGCAAGTGAACTTACAATCTGTAGTTCAAAGCTCTGGGGCCAAATATACAGAATTTACAATCATATCCTTATAGAATTATATCAAACTGATTAATATAGATTGGCACAGAGTATGGGTCCAAATGAATCATTTTGAGAGGAATGTCCCAGCTGAAGTGGGATATGGGGAGAGTAGTAGCATAATAAGCATGAAAAGAGATGAAAAACTATTGAATAACTGCTGTGGTAAGTGGGAAAACAAATTTATTGGAGAGCTGTAAAAAGATGGTCTTGCAGCCAGGAGGGCCCATGTGAGATTGTGTAATACAAATTTGATTTTTTCTGGCTATGTTCAGCAACACATGAATAGATGTAAAGGTTGGAAGTCATCCAAGATTTGGATTTGGCAAGTAATTGGTAACAGGACTGGAGTGGGGGGCACCTTGAGGCAGGAAAAGTAGACCAGTGAAATATTTCAAGTGAAAGATCATGAGGGACTAGAATATAGAAGATTACGGAGTGTTAAATAGATTTACCAAAAGGGAAGAGGAATATAATCAGTGCTGGGAGAAAGGTTTGGAAATGATCCCAAAGCGGAAGGATTAGAGATCATAGTGAAGATAAAGAACTTCGTTCAAGATTGTAAATCGCAGGGAAATATGGAAAGATAAAAGATTATAATTAGATGAAGGAACTTCTGAGTTCTTGAATATTATAATGGAATACTTGTAGATGGTCACAGCCAGGGGTCTGAAATTACTGGAGTGAGGGAGGAGAATTCTAGTAATTGAGGAGTGAGTTCATTAGTGGCTGGAGAGAAGTCCATTTAAGGAAGCAGGAAATTAGACTATTCAATTAGAGTTCCAACTTTGTGGTGTGTGGTAATGATTTGTTCTGTGTGGCCCTAGGAGCTTTGTCCAGGGGCAGGTAGAGATATAGTCTAGGAGGATGCAGTGAAGAGGCAGAAGCAGCAATTCAAGGTAGGTCAGGAAAAAGCGGGGAGGGGATGTTGGCTCTCCAGAAGGGTCTTCAGACCCTGGGGTAAAGACAGAGGCCACAGGTAACTTGCCAGGGCCCGAGGCCAGCATAGAGCTTTGGGAGAACTCTTGGGGTAAAAACTAAGGCAGGAAACAGTGGAATTAAAAAACAAGTTTAAAGAAAACTTGGCCAGAGACTTAACTAAGCAAAGTGGTCCAGGAAGGGTTTAATGATGAAACTGAAAGGAGGTCACTAAACAGATGAAATATGGGAAAGTTCTATAAATATTTTTATAGCAAACTCTTTTCACTAATCAGAATGATTAGTTTGGGCTCTAGCTTCATTCTGGAGGAAGTGGAAAATGCCAGCAGACTGGAGCAAGTATATACAAACATTTGTATTGGAGGCAATGTAATTTTGAGGCTATTGAGAAAACAATTCTCAAAATATCTGAAGGATACTACCATAGAGTGGAAGAAAAAATCTTATAACTTATTCTTTTTTATTTTGTAAAATATTTTATTTTTTTCTAATTATATGTAAAAATTTTAAATTCATTTTGTAAAATGTGAGTTCCAAATTCTCTCTCCCTTCTTCCCTTCTCCCCTCATTGAAAAAGCAAGCGATATGATATAGATTATATAGCTGCAGTCATGCAAAACATGCTTCCTTTTTAATCATATTATTAAAGAAAACACAGACCAAGACATACAACCACAAGAAAAATAAAGTAAAAAAAAAGGTATACTTCAATCAGCATTCAGATTCCATCAGTATGTTCTCTGAAAATAATAGAATTTTTCATCATGATTTCTTCAGAACTCTCTTAGATTATCAATAACTAAGTTATTCACAGTGATCATTATGCAATATTGCAGTTACTATGTACAGTGTTCTCATTCTACCCATTTCACTATGCTTTTAGTTTATGTACATTAGAACATATTTTTGTCAAAAAAAATGGAGGGACCGAGGAAATACTACTAGCTTATGTATCTATTTTTTCTGTTATCAAATGTGTATAAGAATAATCTACACACACCTTGAGGGTAATCTTATGGTATGCACTAGTAAGGAAGGAGTCCATAGTAGGTTAGATCTTTACTATCACACAAGTGACTGAAAGAAGTGGAGAGTGCAGGCTCCTTACTAGCATGTTGGGTTTGAAATGAACTAGATCCAAATTTCGCTTTTGTCAAAAATGAGATCCATATGCATTTGAATTATTGACATGGGAGCAGCCAAGTAGGTGAAGGGTGCCTTGACTGTGATATGCAATTGGATGGATAACATTTAGAGCTGGTCCATCAGTATCTTAGACAGATACTATATATAAATATAGACTAGGCCCATTCAATAGAAAGATATCTGGAAGATTGTGCAATGTTTTTTTTAATGACTCCCAGCTTATCCCTAAAATAAAGGTCCTTGTTTTTAACCCTAGTATGTCACTGACTGTATGACTCCATATGATACAGGAAAGATCCATGGTGACTGTAAGTAGGCTATAACATGAGAAAGAATAGACATGAAAGTTATTTTCTTTTTTATCATTATTATAGCTTTTTATTTGCAAGATATATGCATGGGTAATTTTTCAGCATTGGCAATTGCAAAACATTTTGTTCCAACTTTCCCCCTCCTTCCCCCCACCCCTTCCCCAAGATGGCAGGTTGACCAATACATGTTGAATATGTTAAAGTATAAGTTAAGTACAATATATATACACACACACACATGTCCATACAGTTATTTTGCTGTACAAAAAGAATCGGACTTTGAAATAGTGTACAATTAACCTGTGAAGGAAATAAAAAATGCAGGAGGATAAAAATAGAGGGATTGGGAATTCTATGTAGTGGTTCATAGTCATCTCCCAGAGTTCTTTCCCTGGGTGTAGCTGGTTCAGTTCATTACTGATGAAAATTATTTTCAAAGAAATGTATATGCAGAAAATATGCTTGTCCAGAAACATAGTGAGACCATAGATTTTCGAATGGCATACTCATTTGTTCAACTACTACCTATACAATGTCAAGAGATTTAAATAAAAGCTGTTAATATAACATTGCAAATATATTACTATTGGAGCAAGTACTAGCCTACAATAGACTATATTATATTTATTATTATATATTATACATATTATATTACATAATAAATAATTTATTAATATATAATTATATAATATCCTTTTTCATAAACCATTATTTTTCTTCCAATAAAGAACATATCTTATTTCAAACTCATTATGTCCATCTGGATGTCATTTAAAAAGTGCATCATCCTCACACAAAATGGTACCTTCAATGTTCAAGCTATGAATTACAAGATCATTGATTTTAACATTAGGAGAGACCTCAAAGGTTATCTAATCCAAAAACCCCTCATATTTTAAAATGTCAAAATGAGACATTATAAATACTAAGGTACTTGCCAAAGTTCTCCAAGTGGCCGACCCAAGATTTGGACCCAGGATCTTAGAGTCCACGTCTTGCATTCTTTCCACAGAGCCACCCACATTTTGACAACTTTTTAAGAATTTTTCCCTTATTTGTAATTTATTAGTTCCTTTCTTTCCAGTTACATTATCAGAGATGTTAAGCATTTCATAAGAGAAAGGACAATGTCTGGCACTAGTAGGCACTTAATAAATGCTTGTTAATTTGACCACAGAGGGTCTAGATGATGTATAGACAAAAAGTAAATGAAATAAATGTGATAAAATTTAACATTTTGCTGTTACTGTTCAGCCATTTCAGTTTTGTCTAACTCTTCCTGACCACATTTGAGTTTTCTTAGCAATGACATTGTACTGGTTTGCCATTTCCTTCTCCTGTTCATTTTACAGATGAAGAAATGAAGGCAGAGTTAAATGACTTGTGTAGGATCACACAGCTAGTGAGTGTCTGAGGCTGGGTTTAAACTCATGAAGATGAGTCTTCCTGATTCTAGGACCATCATTCTATCCACTGTACTACCTAACTGCTCCATGACATATTTTATATATACATTAAAATACACATTTAAGAAAATAAATTAAAATATATGTATTTTAAAGTATAATTTGATAAATGATAATAAAATACAATAAAAGCCTACTTGAAAAATAAAATTATTGCTCTTATTCTTGAGTTCCTCTCTTTTTTCCCAGAAGTATGATTGTGGCAAGATGTCACTGTTTTGCTCAATAGATACTAGCCAGGAATCCCCAACACTGAGAAATTGCGCATAGGCTTACTATTATTAGTAAGGTGGTTTTTTCCCAAGGTCATGTCCTGCTATGCCAAAGATTTTAAGGCAAAAGGAAAGGCTGATGCCTTTGAGAGATTATTCCTATTACTGCTGAGAATAAGGAGTCTATATTATTCTTTCTTGCCACTGCTTCCCCCTGAATTCCTATCCCCACTCTGACCTCTGACCTGACCATTGCCTCTTAGCCAATTCTGGTGAAACACTTAAAAGCTCTGACCAATCGGAGAGAAAAGTGGAGAATTTCTGAAAAGTTAATAGGAAGTTTTTTTTTCTTTTTTTTCCTTTCTTAAACACTGACTCTGGAAAGAAGCTGTGAAATTATAAATAGCCTGAACAGTAAGAACAGAAGAAAGCGGAGATCAAGCGGGATCTGCAGAAGAGAGATGGTGAGTCCATTTTTTTTCTCTTTTCTTGTGGGAAATGCATTGTGCTGACTAAATAGGCTGGGAAAGTGAGGGGACCAGTTAGTCAGATGATTAAAGAGTCACTCAGTGTGGAGAAAGTAAGATCCATGTTGTGTCACTTCATAGCTTCCAAAGGGATTGGACTCTCACTTTTCCTTTCAAGTACCCAGTGAAGGGAACAGGGGGCTTCATTTTATCTCCATTTTTTTAGATGAGGAAAGGGTCTCAGGGAGTTTACTTATTTCCCTGAGGATACAAAACTGGCCGGTGTAGAACCAGCACACCAGCAGGTTTAAGCTTAAGATCCTTTTTTTCCCTAGCATTCTGGGGCTGTTTCATTTGTTCTCCCCAACTTCTCAGCAAAACTCTCTGATAATAATCCTCTTCAGTATAGTGTAGTGGAGTTCTTAGTGGCTGTACTGGAGCAGAACCCTGACTAAAAGTTGTCTCAGTCCCAGCTGTTCCTTTCAACCCCCCTCCCCGGGCAGCTTTATTTCCTTGCTACATTTTATTTCGCTAGTGTTACAAGGAGCTGGCCAAGGTCTCCCATTGCATCCAGGACCATCTCCACTCATCCTGAACTATATCTGAATGGACTCAGATGGCTCTGGAGGGGAAAGTGAGGCACAACCCTCACTGAAATCCAATTTCATTTGCCAGATGTCACCTCCCTGATGTCACTGAATCCTCTTGGAGAATGAAGGGCAAACAACAGTAACAGGAAGCTAGTGGTGCCATAGGGTATAGGGTATCCAAGTTGGAGTCAAGAAGACCTTTGAGTTCAAATTTGGCTTCATTTACTAGCTGTGTGATTCTAAGCAAGTCATTTGCCTCTGTCTGCCTCAGTTTCCTTCTGGTACCAATTAGCTGCCACAAAACTATCAATAGATCCAATAAATCTCCAAGTAGTAATAATAGCCATGCTTCTCCTTCTGGTCTGACACATCCTCTCCATCCTTCTAGTTTGTTTTCAGGGATTTATTGAAGGAAGAGTAACAAAGCCAGCAGCTATCTCCCCTTCCCTCCTCTATTATAGAATTCCCCTGTCAGCACTTTGTTAGTATCATTCTTTGTTCTTTCCTTATCAAATGTCCTCTCAACCCCCAGAAATCTCAAAATATAAGGGAAAGAATAAAGGTTCTCCAAAGTAGTAGAAATAGTTGGGTCTGGAGTTAGAGAACCTGGTTTCAAACTTCAGATTTATCTATCTATCTATCGATAGATCCATCCATCCATCTATCCATCCATCCATCTACCTTTCTATCTTTCTATCTATCTATCCATCCATCTACCCACTTATCCATCCAACCTTCCCTCCATCCATCCACCCAGTTTTCTTTCTTTCTATCCATCCACCCACTATCTATCTATCTATCTATCTATCTATCTATCTATCTATCTATCTATCTATCTATCATATCACATACATACATATATACAAACCCACGTATATGTATATATGTACTAGATTTTTGAATCTATCCTTTCAGGTTGGATCTGCGACTCCATGATCCTATGACACACCAATGCCAAGAAACTTGCCATGTTAACATTGGCTCAATAATGTCCAAATAAAACAGAAGGAATATTAAAATCAGTAATCTTGAAATTTCTGTGAATTTTGGAGCTATATATGCATATAGATATACATACATATACTGAAGAGGAAAATCTATATGTTTGTAAGTTAATAGGATGTCCTTAATATCTAACATCAGTTTTAAAATCTATATAAATCATTTGATAAACACCCGAATTAACACCCTTACCTGGATCCTTTCTTTGTTCAAGCTTAACAAAAAACATTCTTTATGTGAGTCTGGCAGCTAATGTGGGTTTTATATTTTCTATTATACTTCAAAGATGAGTTTTCTCATCCTCTTTCCTTTTTTTCTCATTCATATATTCTAGTGTGAGACTCTAAATCAAGAAGACCTGATTTTGAATTCTCCCTCTGACACTAAGTCAACCCTGAATAAATCACTTAACCATTCAGCCTTAGTTCCCTCTATAGAAGATAGTTTTTTTTTTTAAATCAACTGGGGTTAATTGACTTGCCTAAGGTCACACAGATCTCAGGTCTTCCTGGTTCTGAAGTTAGTGCTCTATCCATTGCCCTTGCTGATTTTTTTTTTATAAAATTAATTTGGGCAACTAAATCCCTAAAACAAAAACACCAGGGGTTAAGGAGTGAACACTAATTTAATCACTATGGGAAGCAATTATATAATGTGAGGCAAGTCATTTAACCTTTTTCTGCCTCTGTTTCCTGATCTGGCCAGTGAAGATAACAATTCCCAATTCTGTCCTGCTTTTTAAAATTCACAAAAGGACTTTCTCTTCAATAGCTCTGCGGGATAGATAATGCAAGTGTTGTTATTATTTCCATTTTTTTTTGTCATGAGATTGAAGCTAAGGGAGATTGAATATTTAAGTGCCCTAAATATCTGGCATGTGTTTGAGGTGAGAGGTAGAGAGCTGACCTCACTCTTTGAAGTTAGGAAGTAAAGTTCAAATTGGATTCAGACACATTCTGGTAGGCAAGTCATTTAACTTACTCAGTGCCACTAAGCAATGGGCAGGTAAGTGACACTATAGTTCATAGAGGGCTGGGCATGGAATTGCTGCCAGGCTCTCATAAAGAACTACTTTTGGTAAGCTTGAATAAAGAAAGGATCTGGGTAAGGATGATATTTAGGTGCTTATCAAATGTTTGAAGTAGTTTTAAAGGCTAATATTAAGTAATATGGACATCCTGTTAAATTTCCAAACTTAAACATATTTAGACTTTTTTTCTTCAGAATATCTAAAAATCACAAAAATTGACATATTCCTTGGTTTCAAGATTATTGATTTTCATTTTCCTGCTGTTTTATTTGGATATTATTAAGCCAACTTTAGCAGGGCAAATTTCTTGAATTCAAAATCTGATTTCAGACCCTTATTAGTGGTATGACCCTAGGTAAGTCACTTAACTGCCTCGGTTTCTCCATCTGTAGAACAAGCTAGAGAAGGAAATGGTAAACTATTCCAGGAGCTTTGCCAAGAACACCCCAAATGGTTTCACAGAGAGTTGAGCATAACTGAAAGGAAGCCTTTAAGTAATTAATTCACTGAGGTTCAGAGCAAATGCCAGACTACATGTGTAGAAACAGTTTCCACACTAATGAAATGATTGGTCTGGATCCAAACAAAATACAAACTAAATTTTAAAATTCCGAGTTGGGTTGGCAGGGCAAATTCAGTGCTTGATCTGGAGTCAGGAGATGTGGGCTTTTAAATCCCACTCCAGAGGCTTATCAGCTGTATTTCATCTCTCCAATTCTCAGTTTCCTCATGTGTAACTCTTTAATAATAATCTTGGTGAAAAACAAGGTGCTTTAAAAGATAAAAACCCTTTGTAAACATTTATAAACAATAGGTTTTTAAGAAGTTTAAAGGTAAACTAAGACTTTGGGAGTACCTTGTCTAAAAGTCTTTTGCATTAGTCCTGCATTTTGCAGGAATACAGACACCTGGCTGAAGAATGGAAGGGATATGAAGAATACCCGTCGTTCAAAAGCAATGTACTACTTCCAGTTTGATTTCAGTTCAATTTTGAACCCTTGGAGGAAGATGCTGATGTCCTCTCATCTGCCTTATATCATGGCCCAATCGAAATGAAACACCTTGGGTTATGTGAACAGAAAAGATTACAGAATAAGAGTAATCCAGAGTAACATCTTATATAGATTTATATAAAATTTTATTCTGGGCCTCCTGATTGCTTAGTTCTTGAAGCATGGATTTGGAATTTAAACTGTCAGCCCTATTTGGTAGCTAAAGAAGTAGAGATCCATCCAAGTATACCTTGCTATGGCCCTGGTCCCATTCTTAGCATTCATACCCACAAATGGAAATTGCATTATTGGGACACAATATGTATGGGAAATGGGACTTGGTGACTGGTAACTCTTCATGTAGGAATTATTGAAAAAGGATGTTCAAGTGGGAAGGGAGGTAGGTGAGAAGGAGTTATCTGCTTTTGACTTGGATTGCAATTGCCTTGAGTTTTATTGCATGGTAGATTGACTAGAAACATAGCTGCTTCCCTGGAAACTCTCAGCTCAGAAAGATAGGAACAGAGCACCATAGCATTCAACACTTTTTCCCCTGGATTCATGATTTCATCAACAGAGAGAATTTGTTGTGTAGAGACATCCCTGTGCAAATGAGTAGTTTTGCTACAATTTAAATTGTTAGAATGTTGCCTGAGGATCCAGCCTCAAACACTTGACATGTATTCATTAGCTGTGTAATCTTGGTCAAGTCATTTAACTCTGATTTCTTTATAGAGAGAAAGACACACACACAGACAGCGAAACAGAGAGAGAGAGAGGGAGAGACAGAGACAGAGACAGAGAAACAGAGCCAGAGGTAGAGACAGAGACAGAAACAGAGATAGACAGAAAGACAGAGACAGAGAAACAGAGAGAAGGTGGGGAAAGAGAGACAGAGAGAGACAGAGAGGGGGAAGAGAGAGAGACAAAGAGACAGAGAGAGACATGGAGACCGAAGACACAGAAAGACAGAGATAGGGAGACAGAAGATAAAGTAAGTTAGAGAGACAGACAGACAGAAGAATGTTGTTTGGGGCACTGAGGTTAAATGATTTGTAAACATTCACACAAGCATTATATGTTGAGGTGCAGGACTCATCTAGGTCTCCATATGCAATACTAGATTGCTTCTTTTATGCTTCAAGTCTAAAAAGACAAAAAAAAAACCCCAAACTTAAGTATAATCTAAAAATATTAGATTTTATCCACAATTTATTTCTAAATGTTCTATACAGTGCCTGTCACATTTTTTTTGGTACTAAATATAAAAAATTATTACAGTTAGCCATGGTGAAAACAACCTAATAATGATAGAGTAGGAGAACTGAGAGCAAGATAAGTCACCATTAAGGAAATTCCTATCTTTAAATTTCCTGCGAAACACAACAACATTATTAATCACAAAGTTTTAACATGCCTAGTGGCTGATAGAAGACCACAGGCTAAGAAATTAGAACTCAGGTTCCAAGTTATAAAAATATGGTCAATTTTTATCTGAACCAAAAATAGGTGACTCTTAAATGTAAACATTTAATCATTTTTGATACACTGTCCTGCTAATGAACTTTCAGTTGGACATGAAGTACTCTGAACAATTGGAAATTTAATAATTTCAATAATTATGGTTTAATCTAAGTTTTTCTGCAATGAAAGGAGTCAACTCTAACAGTCTCCCGAGAGATGATTGGTAAATTTTGTGTGAACATTTATACCTGAGAAATTGACAAATAGAACAAATCAGTGCTTGATTTATTTTTGTTGATTTCACAAATTTAAGGAAGTAATAGAAAAAGTGTTCATAATGCTGATTAAATTTAAAAGTGTATCAAGGGCACAGGTTTTTTTTTTCTTTTGGAGAGTCAGTTGTTAAATATTTACCAGCTAGACCCTCTGCATAACTGAACAAGAAACTACACCTAAGTATATAATGAGATATACTAGAAATGGCATTGGATTTTGAGTGTAAAGACCTGGGTTCAAATCTTGCCTTTGCTGCTTATTATGTCTGTGAAATTGAGCAGAGGATTTCATTTCTCTTGTCTTGAATTTCCCCATGTGTAAAATGAGGTGAGTACGCAGGTAACTGGATCATTCCTTAGGTCCTTTCTAAGTCTATGATCCTATCTATACCTTAATCCTACCTTATGGACAGCAGGTAACACACAGTCACATTACAGACCAGAGATTTTTCACTTTTTTGTGCCATGAGCCCCTTTAGCAATTTGGTGAAGCTTATGAACCTCTTCTCAAAATAATGATTTTCAGTGAAGAATACAAAATACATAGTATTACAAAGAAATGAAAATTCTTAACCTTTTTTTGTTAAAAAAAAAAAAAAAAAGCATGCAATTTCAATAGATTTGTGATGGAGAGGATCATCTACATCCAGAGAGAGAACTATGGGAACTAAATGTGGATCGTAACATAGTATTTTTACCTTTTTTGTTGTTGTTTGCTTGCTTACTTATTTTTTCTTTCTCATTTTTTTCCTTTTGATCTGATTGTTTCTTGCGTATAATAATAAATGTGAAAATATGTTTAGAAGAATTGCACGTATTTAACCTATATTGGATTACTTGCTATCTAAGGAAGGGGGATCGGTGAGAGGGAGAAAAATTTGGAACACAAGGTTTTGTAAGGGTGTATGTCAAAAATTATCTTTGAAAAATAAAAGCCTATTATAAAAAATAAAAAGGCATGGATCTATTTAGCTATTTGGTGAAACATAGGGTCTTCTTCTGAGAAGAATAATGTCTTTAAATGCATAAAATACTCAGGCTTATGAAGGAAACAAAAATTATTGAAGATAAAGATGTAATATTTTTCTCATCCAAATTCATAGACTTCCTAAAATCTATCCATAAATGTCCTGGGAGCCTGTCTATCCCAGGTTAAGAGACCCTGCTCCAGACCCAGACCATTGAAGACATGTGGCTGATCAGCCCTAGACCATAACAACAAACCTAAGAGGAAAAGTACCATATTTTTAGTGTGGCAAAAGCAACCAGTTTAGGAGATGTATAAGAGAAAGACAAAGGAAATAATACTGAGTAGGTGCTTTCGGTTGGACATCTCATAAGTATGGGGTCTGAAAGGGTCAGCAGGGGGAAGAGCATATGGGAGATCTTCTATATAAATTGATAGTGACTCACTCATGTAACACGTAGTGGGGGCAGTCCTGGGCATTCTAAGGGGCTTGCTGAAAGTTCTCAATGGTCCTAATTTCTAATACCATGGGCATCAGGGACAGAATGAAGCTCCTACATCAGCCAGTCCCAGTATAGTGAGGCTGTCCCTGCAGATATTTTTCCTAATTTTCTTAAGTCACTTAGTGAGGAGTAGGAAGGTACTTTAAGGTCAGTCATGGAAACCAGCAGCTGGTGAACAATTGTTTTTTCAAGTCAGCTTTCAAGAATGGAATCAAAGAATGAGGCAGAGAAGAAAATACTTTATCATCATCACATGTCAATATAATAATTATCATGAATAATGAAAATAATATTATAAAAATGGCATTTATAGGGCACTTAAAGCTTTTGGACTAAGCCTATGGTTTCATTGATATAAGGAACTCTCAGTGAAAAAATTCTCTTTGCTGTTAATGCCAGTGTTTTTCCTTTAAGATCATCTTTGATTTGTATTGTATATATCTTGTTTTTAGAATTCATTAGCATGTTATCATCCCAATTATACTGTGAACTCTTTAAGGACAGAAACTAATTTTGCTCTCTTTTTATCTAGCACCTAACACTTGGTATAATAATAGATATTTAATATATGCTAGTTGACCTGACAACTACCAATTTAATCCAACACTTTTCTGCATTTTATGTTATCAAGTTGCCAAGGGACTCTCAGATTCAATGTCTTGTTATAGACAGCACTTGAACCTAAGATTCTTAACTCAGAGGTCAGGGCTCTCGTCAGTATATCAGACTGCCTTGTAATTTAAAATTTGCAAAAAACTTTCTATAGATTATTTGGTGTAGGTAGTACAATTATTATATGGAAACCGAGGCTCAGGAAGTAAAATATCTCACTTGTGGTTAAACTTATCAGAAGTGAGATTTGAACCCAGAGTTTCAAAATTCCCAAACCTACACAGTCCTTACTACTCTTTATCTTTTCCTACTCTCTACAACTTGGAACAATTACTTAAGCTTTCCTAAATGCAGAATTGGGCTAAATGTGACTGTCTGGCCCTGCATTTTATTGTACTGCTCTAAAGTGTTGAGAGATGAACTTTAAACTGATTATTAATTGAATATGTGACCTAAAGAGAAAGTGCCTTTTCTTGCTTTCAGGTTTGCTATCTAGAAGCCTTCAGGAACAGGAGATTTCAGAGGACTGTCTTTGACACTATCTTGATCTCTGGTAAGTTTTAGCATAGCCCTTCCCTAAGTCCTGGACATCTGGGGCCAAGCACAGAGTCAAATAGAATTCGGGGAAAAAAAAGGAGAGAGTTATTTCAAGAGGAAATGATTCTGACAGATAGATTCCTGGTGGGAGTCAGAGTCAGAGGTGGATTTAGGGTTAAGTTACCATAAATGGTACTGAGCTTCAAGAACTGCTCCATCACGTTGGGACTTGTGTTCCTGAGCCTTGTGATCAGTGTTGTGTTGCCGGGTGAGAGTGAAGAAGCAATATTGTGTAAACCTTATAATGGCGTGAGGGGTTTGGAGCGGACTGGAAAGAAGGCTTATAAACAGGAAAAGGAGCTGTTTCCAGGACTGATTACTTTCATTGTCCACCTCTTCCAGTGGGAACCCGCCTCTTCTGTCCCTGGGACAACTGCCACCAGCCACAAAACAGTAACTTGGACAACACTTTAGATGATTCATAGTACCTTTATCTGATCCCTCTATTTCTTACCTTTCAAGGATTTGAAAGAATTAGTTTAATTTGTTTCTAATAGATTAGGAAATATATACAGAAAAGTTAAATGATTTTCCCAAGAAAGGCAGCCTAGTCTTACAAAGAGTTCTAGATTTAGAGCCAAGAGAGCTAAATTCTGGTCCTGCCTCAGACATATAAACCATAATGTCCTTTTTAGTCCTGACTCAGAGACATATAAATCATGTGTCTAAAACCCTTAGAACTTAGTAGCCTCATAGTTAGAATAAGCAGCAGAAGTGTAAGTGCAAAGTTCCAAGATTTTTTTGCTTTATAACAAATGAGCAATTCACTAAAATGAAACTAGCTTCCTGCTCTGAAATACAAACTTTTCTATGTTCCATTTCATATGTAAGTTCCATTGGATGAAGTGTTATAACAAATACGGCTACCACATTTATTTGGAGTCTATAAAAAAAGTGATCATAGCTTCTTGAACAACTTGAGCAACTTCAGGATCTTTGCCGAAACCCAAAATAGGTCACAAAGAGTAGGACACAACCACAAGGCATTCGAGAAGTTTGACAGAGAAGGGTGACAGTCTTGGGGAGAAAGGCATCCCTTTCATCAGAGGGTTATTTCTACTTAGAATCAGGATGAGAAGTAGATTATAGAGGGAGTGGACAAAGTGCCAAATTTGGAGTCAGAAAGATTTCAGCATTTTTTCCAGCATCATACTCTTACTTGGGCAAATCACTTATTCCTGTTTGCCTCAGTTACCTCATCCATAAAATAAGCTGGAGAAAGAAATAGCCAACTACTCTGGTATCTTTGCCAAGAAAACTAGAGATGAAGTCATGAAGATTAATAAAATTAAACAACACCAATAAAATTTCATTTTCTACAGAAAACTTTCCCAACCCCTTTTAAATGTAGCGCCTTTCCTCTTTTAATTATATAGCTCACAAATTGTTTTTACAGAATTGTTTGCTTGTTGCTTCCCCCAGTCAATTCTAAGTTCTTTAAAGTCAGGCATTGAGCATTTTCTTAGGGTTAATTTATTTACCCACAGTCACACAGCCAAAATGTATTAGACAAGATATTAAATCTGGATTTGAGGGTAGCTTTCTACCCTCTATGCCATGTCATCTCCCAAAGTAATTATGCATTGGTTGCTTTAAAATAAAATAATGATTTTTCTTCAAATGGTCTGTGGTGAGCGTGGGCAGAGAGGAGGGCTTTGGCTGTTTTGGTTATTTATCTTATGGACACAAATTCTATTGATTTTCTATAATATTCTTTGTGTCATTGTTTGCATTTATGCTTCTATTCTTCTCCTCAATGTAATAATTTGCTTCTTTTTTCTTTTTATATCAGCTCTGATTACTCAGATCCAAGTGGGAGCCTGGACATACCATTACAGTGATCAGAAAATATATCCTTGGAATGGTGCTCGGAGATTTTGTCAAAAACTTTATACAGACTTAGTAGCTATTCAGAATAAAGATGAAATTGCATATCTCAATGAATTTTTGCCCTACCACCCTCAATATTACTGGATCGGGATCCGAAAAATCAATAATATTTGGACCTGGGTGGGAACCAATAAAACACTCACAAAGGAGGCTGAGAATTGGGCAGAAAATGAGCCCAATAACAAGAGGAATGATCAGGACTGTGTGGAAATCTATATCAAGAGAACTACTTCCCCTGGGAAGTGGAATGATGAACCATGTATGAAAAGGAAAAGAGCATTGTGTTATAAGGGTAATACTCCATCTATTTCCTCTAAATTTGGTTTATTAGGTTAAAAAAAAACCTGTGGTTTTTTTTTTCCTAAAGTAGCATTAAATATTGTCCCTGCCCACAGGGACCTTATAATCTAGTTGGGGGACATAAACCCCAGGCATATGAAATGATAATCATTTAAGATGTACAGATATACATTAATGATTTTATTCATTCTTTTTGAACAGATACGAAAGATGTTCAGTTCTTGTCCATCATCATTGGAGATAGAATTAGGAAAAATAGGTGAATATAGAAGGGATTAATAATGCTTTGAAATAGGCTATCAAAGAGAAATGCAACAAGTCATTTCTTCCTCTTTAGAAATACTTGATAGTTGAATAGGTAGCTCTCATTTGTCTCAGGGGACAAGAGATGGTTCTATCTGAAGAAGATAGACTAGAAAACCTCTGTAATTTTGTGATCAAGATGAAATCCAAGACCATTAAGATATGATTTTTTTTGCTTCCATATCTCTTCTCACACTGTTGCTAAGGCCCAGAATGCCTTTTCTATCTATCCCTCTCTCTGTACATCCCCCACCAGTTCTGCTTACTGATATCTTACTCATCTTTCCTTTATGCCCCAAGACAATTGCCATCTCCTTCATGAAGCTTACCTTAAATCCCTCAGCTAGAAGAGATTTCTCTTTATTTGGCTCTCTAGACTTCCTGCTGAGAGCATCATTTTACCTTAGAGACAAACTTCTGGCCGCAATGAAATACAGAAATGGGAGCTAAGTCCTGTCCTACACCCAGCTCTTCTGCTGAAGAAATCCCAACATTGTTTCTTCTTATAAACTGGCCCAATTCACATTTTATAAATAAGGAAACAGGAGTTGAGAAGTTGTAAAGAATATTTATAGAAAATTGGAATTGATTTAGAATTGGAAGGGAACTTCAAGATGGGTTAACCCAATTCCTTCATTTTATAGGTGAAGTAGTTAATCCATGGTCACACAGGTAGTGTCAAAAGTAAAATTTGAACTCAAGTCCTTTCTACTTGCATTATTCCACATTAAATCCAGATACACTTTTTACTTCCAATCTGGTTTTCCACCATAGCTTCTACAAATTGAAACGGGGAAAGGGCTCATAGAAATCCAAAATCCCAACTTATAAACTTTCCTCAGTTAAAAAAATAGAACTACCTGGCGTACTGGAACTTACACCCTCTCACCCTGGCCACAGAATAGGACACCAGGATCAAATACACTTTGTATATTGTCAGATGGAATGAGGATTTTTCTTTGAATGATAAGTTTTGGACAAAATCCCTGGTATTACTTTGTTTAGCCTGTCAGGTCATATATTCTTTTACCAATATCTTTCTACAGTAGATCAAGACTGAAAATAGTTTTATTTAAGAAACTGCCATCCATTTCTTTTAGCAAACTCTTTTTTTCTCTGGCAGACTTTTGGCATGGCTCCACATGGGGCCATTGGATCTCTGGATTCTACATTAATCTTTAGTTATGCAAGATGTCAATGTAATTCTTATGTAATTAAGAATGCATCTTTTATATCTCGTTCACAAGTGCTAATGAGTTTAACCTACCTGTACCCATACAGCCTCCTGTGAACCTTTCTCCTGCAACAATCAAGGAGAATGTATTGAAACTATTGGAAACTATACCTGCTCTTGCTACCCAGGATTTTATGGACCAGAATGTGAATATGGTAAGGAGAGTGTTCCATTTAATTCTGTTTCATCCATTATCATCTTATACATTAACAGTATTAGGCAAAATTCTAGGAAGTCATTGATGATGAGGAACTACTGATGAGCAGGAATATTGGGCTCAGGGCTCCTTACCACTAGACACATAAACTTGACCCAAACAAACAAAATACTTGATCCTTACAAAAGATATTTTCTTCCAATATCTCTTTGATTTGAGGAAGAAGATCAAATAAGACAAAAGAAAAAGGGAAAAGACACAAGAAGCAAATGAAAAAATCACTTTAAACTAATTCTTTCCATTTCTGAAGCAATGATACATAGCATAACTTGAAATGATTTTTTTAAATAAAAGGACTAAGAAAATGTGTATAACAGGCTAGCAACCTGTGGTTTAAAGTCAGTGTTAATGAAATGATACGATTACTTTGTTTTTTTATTGGGCATCTGATTTTGTATTATAAATCACCTCCCAAGGAAGCAATTTCCTTCCCATTTGGGGCAACAATTACTCTTCATCTTTTATTCTTAGACTACTGCCTAGAGCACTGAGAGGTTAAGTTACTAGCCCAGGGTCACACAATCAATATTTATTAAAGGTGAGACTCAAACACAAATTTTTCTGTGTCTGAGGCCAATTCTTTATCCACTATGCCACACAGCCTCTTGGCTCTAATTTTGTATTATCTTCCAGTCAGATATGAATGGTAATGATGCTGTATTTTCCTACAGTTGTAGAGTGTAAAGAACTTGACCTCTTCCCTGGCAATATGCGAATGACCTGCAGCCATCCTCTGGGAAATTTCTCCTACAAATCCACATGTAATTTCTACTGTATGGAAGGACATGGACTGAATGGAGCAAGCACCCTGGAATGTTTAGCTTCTGGGGAATGGACAGCTGAGGTCCCACAATGCTCAGGTGTGTAGCTTCCATTTGTTTTCTACTCCCTGAACAACTGGAATTTAAGAAATGACTCTGCTTTCTCGATGGAAGAATAGGAGGAATCTAGCCTAGTGACCCAACCATCGGATAGCTATTGCTACAAAAGATCAATATTCCATATCAGTAAGAGAATTTGAATCAGAAAGCCTTTTAGTGGGATTTCATAAAGGTTAAATTTGGATTCTCAAGTAAAAATTCAGAAGGGAATTCCATGATATATGTTCATTTCAAAACAAATTGATTTCTAGCAGAGAGGGATCTCCTTTGAATTCAATTCTTATAGTTTGTAGTCCATCTTACAAATGGAAGATGTTTTGCTAAGTGTTTGTTGGAGAAATCAATGAATTATAACTATTGAAGCCAGTTTACAAGGCAAATTAGAAAAAAAAAAAAAAAGGAGGTTGTATCTTTTTCTGCCTTTGTTTATATTTACCCATCCATTTCCTTTTAAAGTGTCCCAAAGATCAATAGAACAGTTGTAACTTCCAAGAGACTTAACTTATTTTCTCATTGCTGTTTCTTTAGTCACTGGGTGCCCAGCCTTGAAGAGTCCTGAAAGAGGGAATATGAACTGCTCCTATTCGTCAAAGAGAAACATTCATGGGTCCAGTTGTAGCTTCAGTTGTGAAGAGGGGTTTATACTAAAAGGAGAAGAAGTGGTGTGGTGTACCTCTGGAGCCTGGACAGCGCCAGTTCCCACGTGTGAAGGTGGGTCATGGAGATGTAATAGCCCACTACTCCCAGGGAGTCACACGGACAACATCTGGATGACAGAATTGAATATGGGCAAGATTCCCAGTAAGGGAACCTATTTCCATCTGCTGTTCAGCCACAACTTTGAATCCCATGGCCTTCTGAGACAGTGAGAGTGTGGCTAGTTTTAGAAAAACAATAGCCTGGGATATCCTGTCAAAACAAATATAAGAGCTAGAGCATCCAAGGGTGGAATATGAGAAAGTCCAGATGGAAAGGCCATTATGTATTCTAAAAAAGTGTTAAAGAAGTGTTTGGATTCCAGGTTCAAGCCTGTCCAGAAGCTCTCTCCAATTAATAATAAAAGCAACATAGTGTTTCAAAATATGTAAAGCAGTTTACAATTATCTCATTTGAGACTCACAGCAACCCTGGGAGAAAGTAGTTATTATTATCCCCATTTTACAGATGAAGAAACTAATGCAAAGAGAAGTTAGGTTAGCCCAGATTCATATACCTAGCAAGTATTTGAGACTGAATTTGAATCTGACTCCAGGTTCTTGTTTCTTACAGTCTCTATTCCCACAGACTTTCCCTTCACAGGAAATACTCCACCTCTGTTCTCTGGATAAGTATAGTTTTTCTATTTCCTCAGCAATGATCTATTTTCTTGTGCTTATTCCATCTAGCTGTGAGATGTCCAGACCTGGAAGTTCCCAATGGAGGCGCCATGAACTGTGCACATTCACATGCCGTCTTTGCATATGGTTCCACTTGCAAATTCTCTTGCCAACCTGGTCATAGAGTGAATGGTTTTGAGACACTCCAATGCTTGGCATCTGGCCAGTGGACATCACCAATGCCAACCTGTCATGGTATGTCTTTGGCAGCTCTAAATAAGATCTTGAGAAAAAACTTCCCAGCCCCAATGTGTCACTTTAGTTATGAATGGGAGGTTATCTGGTCCCAGCAGGGACTATCAGTAGAACCATAGTGTAAAGAAGCAGGGAGTCATTGGCTGCTGGGAACAGGTCTGTGGGATGTAATGCTGAGATGAAGACAAACTGGTTACAGCCATAAGTCAACTGCATAAAATAGAACAAGTTGAATACTCAGTTTTATTACCTTTCCCATAGAAGATGGTTGACAAATGTTGGTTGAATTGACTTATTGAACAAAAATTTTCAATGTAGGATAGATTTTAAAAAGCTCAAAAACAAGCTATCAAAAGCAAGGTACAATCTACAAAGATGCTTCTTATGGCCAAGTTATTTCTATATGAACTGAAATGACTCCTCCATCCAGTTTGTTGGCTAAGGTATTGGGAGATTGCGATCTATGTGCCATGCACACCCAATGCATCATAATCACACACAAAAATATCCAACTAGTTTGCTGCATATGTGATGAATGCGCTTAAATTCTCCTCAGATGGAAAAAACCCCCACCTTTCTTAAACACCTTCATCCTAGCTCTGAGGGAAGAATGTAAAGGTATTTTCTAAACCAATGAAATCCCAGATCCTTTGATTATTTATACATTGATTTCCCTCAATGCCTCATATAGTGCTCTGCACTCAGAAGATGCATAATAAATGTTTCCTATTGGTGCTGAACCAAACACTGTGCCTTAATTCAGTGAATGCTTTTCCATTAGCCATCACTTGTGATCCATTGGAGAGTCCTGTCCACGGAAGCTCGAATTGCTCATCTCTGATAGAATTTCAGTACAACTCCCGATGTTCGTTCCAGTGTGCTGAGGGGTTCATCCTAAAAGGAGCACAGACCACGGAGTGTAGCATATCTGGAACCTGGACAACCCCAGCCCCAGTTTGTCATGGTACAGTGAAATTTTCTTGTTTTGTCTGTTATTGTAGTGGAAACATCAAATCATTATGATAATAGCAATGATGCAGTTGACATATGGCATTTTAAGATTTGAAAAGCATTTTTATATACATTGTCTCAGTTGATTCTCACCAATATGGCAAAGGTGGTACTATTATCCCTACTTTCGAGATGAGGAGACTCAGAAAGTGTGAATGACCAGAGGACCACTGAGGCTTCTTCTAATTTAGACCTCTGATCCTGCAATTCTATGACCTTGTCTCAAACTCTCTTGAATTTTTGTAAAATGGATATAATTATACTTGTCTTTCTCCCCTCACAAGGTAGTTATGAATATTAAAATGCAAAAAAACCCTTTTGGAACATATAGTATGATTGTCTTTATACATATTTAGTCCTCGTTTTTACAAATACAACTGAGCCATAAACAGAGTAATGAATCTTAGTAATCATACTACTCGTGATCCACACAGAAGTCATTTGGTATCAGTACAGAACTGTCATTCTTTTATTCTATAATTCACCATGATTCCTGGGGTTATTGTGTGACCTTTCTGTACCTGGTTACATGACTCTAAAAATGAAATTAAGTAGTCACCATCCATCATCAAGGGATGTCATGAGCCCTAATGGGCCATGATAAGCAGTGATTAGATGATATTTAAACAGATCCTTGAACTCCTCAAATAGAATTTCAAAAAGGTATTCAATTAAATCCCCTACTTTGAATTAGGTGATTTTTAAATTTACCATAAATTGTTTAAAATTTCTTTTCTTATCCAGATTCTCAGCCTCAGTGTCAAATTTGATCCATCATTCTCATTTGCTTCACCTATCTAATTAGTCATAAAATCTTGTGATTTCTTTCCCTACATCTTTTTATGTGTTGTCTTCTATACCACTATTATTATTATTATTATTATTATTATTCCTCCTCCTCCTTCTTCTTCTTTTCTTTCTTCTTTGCTTTCTTCTTCTCCTCCTCCTTCTTCTACTCCTCCTTCTTCTTCTCCTCCTTCTTCTCCTCCTTCTTCTCCTCCTCCTTCTTCTTCCTCCTTCTCCTTTTCCTCCTCCTCTTTTTGCTTCTTTTCTCTCTCTTCACCCAGGACTATACAGCTCATGTAAAATGTCTAAGATCAAATTTGAACTCAGATCCTTCTACTCCAGAGCCAATACTCAATTCACTGTGCCACCTAGCTATCCCCTAGCTTCACTTCTAAGTATCCAGCTTCCAAAAGCATTAGAGATGGCCTTTTAGGAGTAATCACTTCATATTATCCTTCTCAAAAATAGTTATATATGGTATAAATCTTTGATGATGTTGCTATGGGCGACAATTCCCTCCCCAATGCAGATTGCAACCCTTTCTCATCCTCTTTAATACAACAATCTCTAGTTGTTGAACGTCCCCAACCCAACAGAAATCAAATCCAGTGGCAAACTTGCCGCTGATATAATTCTATTCAGTGAGCACTTATTAAGCACTTACTATGTGCAAAGTGAGAGGCATAGTGAGTGCTATCTACTCTAGCCATAGTGGACATAAAAAAAGCAAATGATCAATCTACACAATCAGGATAAACAACCCAATTTTAGAACTTATGACCTTGACCTTTAAGAAAACCAGGAGCAAAGAAATCAATGAGCAGTTTCATATTTACAATTAGATGATGCAATAGATAAGAGTGTTCGATCTGGAATCAGGAAGATCTGGATTCAAATGCAGCCTAAACACTATTTGTGTGAGCCTAGGCAAGTCACTTAACCTCTGCATCAATAATATAGGAATAGTAAAAAACACTTCCCAGAATTGTTGTGAAGATCAAATGAGATCCTATTTAGTTCAGTTCCTGCCACAGTTATTAATTATTCCTCCTTCTCTTCATTTCTTCTTCCCTTCCTCCTTTCCTTTCTTTTTCAGCTAAACAGTGCCAGGATCTGAGTGCTCCCATCAAGGGACATATGAGCTGCTCTCACCCTTTTGGAAACTTCATGTATAGGTCATCGTGTAGCTTCACATGTGAGGAAGGATTTGTCCCAAATGGACCCCGAGTGCTGCATTGTTTGGATACTGGAAATTGGAGCTCTCCCCCACCACTTTGTGAAGGTAATGTTGCTCCTTTTCTAACGTCTAGGGTTACATTTGAAAAATGGATAAGACAAGTGGTTTAGCATCTTCAAAGCATTGGACTTCAAAAACCATATTGGTGCTAGAGAGGACAGGACACAGAGAAGAATAACATGGAATATAGTCCACAGCTCAATACTGTGGAATATACTGGTAGAAGTGTAAGGAGAAGTCATAGCTCTCCAGATGAAATTATACTCTAAAACATGTGCAATACTGAGGAAATATGGACTTGGAGAGATTACAAAAAAGCAGCAAAGTAGTTAAGGGAGAGGAAGGACATAGTCCAGCTCTAGGAAAAGAGGCAGTCAAGTGATTAAACTTTCATTGCACCTCCAAGAAGCCCAATGCACTTTGTACATCCTGTAACACTCTTTGTGAGATAGGATGTGTTTTTATGATCCTTGTTTAATAAATAAGGAACTCGAGACAATGAGAAAAAGGAAGCCGCTTCCTCAATATCCTTCAGTGGTTCCAAGATAGAGTTGGCACAAGAATCCAAATGCCTTGAATTCTGTATCCTAGATTAATGTCTTCCGAAAACCTTACATATAGCTACAGGTTGACTCTCCTGATTCATTTTACCTTCACCATTCCACCCCTCTGAGGGTCTTAGCTCTAGAGCTGGAAGAGAATGTGGGGATCCTCTGGTACAACTGTTTCTTTTTTAAAATAGAAGAAACAGATCCCGAGAGAGAGAAAATGATTTTCCCAAGAACATTCATCTAAAAATACTAACTGTAGTGGGCACCTAGGTGGTGCAGTGGATAGAGTACCAGTCCTGAAATCAGGAGAACCTGAGTTCAAATCTAAGCTCAGACACTTAACACTTCCGAGCTGTGTGACCCTGGACAAATCACTTAATCTCAGTTGCTTCAGCAAAAGAAATAAAAATAAAATACTAAAAGGGGACCTCAACTCAGGTCCTCTAACCTTGGTGCTTTTTCCATTAATCAGCATTATTGCCTCTATTTACATTGGTGGCAAATACTTTAGTAGTTTATGGTAAACTGTCATGCTCTTAATGTTTATCTTTGTTAGTTTTGTCTGTGTTAAAGTTACAGTTTCTCAAGGGCAGAGATTATGTATCCTTCCTCAATTTGTATATCATCCAGGAGAGTCTTTGTTGTTATTCGGTAATTTTCAGTCCTGCCTGACTCTTCATGATTCCATTTGGGGTTTTCTTGACAAAGATACTGGTTTACCATTTCCTTCTCCAGCTCATTTTACAGATGTAGAAATTGAGGCAAATAGGGTGAAGTGACTTGCTCAGGATTACACAGCTTAATAGATGGCTAAATTCAAATTTGAACTCAAGTCTTCCTGTCATGGCACTCTATCCATTTGCCACTTAGCTGCCCAGTGGAGTCCTGAAAAAAACAAAACAAAAACAAAACAGGAAGTTACTTTTTTTTTTTTTTTTGCTTTAGATCAAGCCAAAGAGCTCTTTACACAAAGTGTGATAATGAATCACACCACACACACACACACACACACACACACACACACACACACACACACACACACACCTCAAGCCATTTTGGGTGAATATGGCATTAAAGCAAACCTAAATATCATTGGACTTTAGCCATCAATCATCAATGGCTTTTCTGTAAAAAACCAAAGAGTTTGAAGTCTAGTATAGGATGAAAGACAGGCTGGTGATTGGAGGACCACAAAACAAACTATCACCAGCTCTCATCTCATGACCAATTCCTACAGTCCACACTACAGGACATCAACAGCTACAAGACCCAACATGAGAGAACAGGTATAGGATGGAGGAGGGCAGTGAGGAAAGACATCTGACACGACCAGAGAAACCCTTGGGTTTTGTGGAATTGAGATCAAAAGTCATTGTCTCATATGGGTGTTCTCAGTGCAGGCTGATTGCCATTTGTTGCTACTTCCCATGACCTTTCTGTCCCCTTCTGTTTGTAATTTTGTCTTTGACTCTAGAGTTTCTTTTCCTTTCTCTTATGGGCTCCATGTCCTTTGAACATCTTAAAGAGATGAACTAGACTAGATAATGGAAAGGAGCCGGGAGCCCAGTAATCGGTGAGATGCTATTAACCCAGAGTCAGGAGTCACTTTCCCATCTTAATGCTGATTTCCTTTCCATTCCCCAACCTATTTCCACCTCAATTGTTCCTGTCAGAATGGAAAGCCACAATACATTAGGAAATATACTTTGGGGAATTTTTTTCTTTCCTTTTTCAGTTTGCCCAGATGTTGTACGTACATACATACATACATACATACATACATATATATGTGTGTGTGTGTGTGTGTGTGTGTGTGTGTGTGTGTGTGTGTGTGTGTGTGTATTTAAAATCCCCCATTATTCTACTAATAGGACATTCTAGGCTTCACTAATTCCATTAGTCATTCATTTGACAGAAAACAAGCTTCCACAATTCTTAAAAAGATTTTAAAAAGTTTTTAGATGATTCTCCTGGAGTGATAATAAAGAGAAAGAAAATATTTCTCTCATTTGTTATTGTGCTATCTTTCTCCTATTTGTTTGAGTGTCTAATATGCTTATTTTGTTGGTTACTTATCTAGAAGAATATTAGATTCACAGAGTATTAGAGAGAAGATTCTTCTGAAGTTATCTAGGACAATTTCCCCACTTATAGAGGACCATTTCTGGTTTAAATTTTTTTTAAATTTCTGATCATTTCTAGTTTCATTATCTTATCTGGCAATATTTTGTACCCATTATTTCCAACAAACTACTTCACAAAATGTTGTCACTCATGCCAAAAATGCATTCTTTGTATTCTCTTTCTCTCATTGAATCCTTACCTTCTTTCAAGACTCAACTTAAGGACTGTTTCCTACCCAAAGTCCTTCCTTTTGTATCTGTGTATCTGCATACCTATCATAGCCCACCAAGAGAATGTAAGCCCCTTGAGATCAGGGACAGTTTTGTTTTTATTCCCGGAATCTCAAACATATAAAATTCTTTTAAAATGTTAGTTGGGTTGAGTTGAAAAGTAATTGAGAAAACAAGAGTGGATTATAGGATTGTAGATGTAGAGCTGACTTTAGAAGTAATAGTCCAACCTTTCCATTTTATAAATAAGGAAACAGTTTAAGTGATTTACCCAGGATGACTGTCATTCATCCTCAGGTCACCCTGACATTAAACCCTCTATCCATTATACTACCTAGTTATCTAGAATATAGCAATTTTATTTTTGAAAACAACCAAAAGATAACTCTCCCAGAACTATGGATCATAGCCTTCTTTTTATGTGCAGACTGTACATAATTTATCAATTCATGGAACCTACATATTGCATTTCCACAGTGCCCTCTACTGTCTAATAACCATAATACTACATAGTAATGTAAGTGAAAGATTTCTTTAATTATTCTGCCCACCCTATCCTCCTTTAACTATAATGAATACTCTGTTCTGATATAAAAATTAGGCCAAGGTTTCATTATTGCTTTCAGGTAATATATCTCTTAACTAAATTTAATTAAACTAATAGAACAATCCTTTCCAAAAGTTGACCTGACAAAATCTCTACTGATTCTCTTGTCATTCTTTATAAATTCCTTAATTCTTGAAATTTTCCTCTTCTTTGATTTTGTTTTTCTGATGAAAGATGCCTATCTCAATTAATTAGGATGAAATAAACAAAAAGAAGAAATAGACAGTTGAAAACATAATCATCCGAAGGAGAGTAATAATCAATCTTGAGTTAAAAATTATGTACATGTAGACAGCACAGTTCTTAATCTGGAGTCTATGACCTTTCTTTTAAAAATACTGGAATAACTGTATTTATTTTTTATTTTCAATTCAATGAACAAAACAAGCATTTCTATAATAGCACAATATGAGAAGATTGTTGCATGTGTTGCACATGAAACTGCAAATCCACCATATACAATTTGCTATTCCCTCCAAGTATTCAACAAAGTTATCATGTAAATTTATTTTTTTCTTTTCCTTCAAAACCTATGTATTTTTATTTTCTATATTTAAAAACATTATTCCAAGACAGGATCCACAAGTATCACTAGACTGCCAAAATGGCCCATGACACATATATAAACTTAATAATTCCCTAATTTATAATCACTCATGGCCTGGGGGAAATGAAAACTACTGTGTTAGACAGTAGATGATCTTAGTATATATTAATCAAAGGAGATACAGAGAAAATTAGGTTGATAAAAAGGCTTTGCATGTACTATTCTCCCTTAAGCATCAATATTTTATCCACAAAACTTCTTAAACTTGGGTCATAACTCTATGTAGGGTTGTATACTGAATGTGGGAGATCTCAAAATTATAATTTATTATCAGTTAATGTTTGATTTGTATACCTATTTTATATACTTATATTCTATGGTCATCTAAAAATTTCTTGGGTCAAAAGGAGTCACAAGTGGAAAAAATTTAAGAAGCCCTGATCTAGAAGAAATGAATTCCTTGAAGGGAGGAATAGTTTTATTCTTATCTTTACATAGTGATTAACTTGGTGTCTGGCACAAAGACGGCTATAATAAGTAAATATTGAGTGATGGGAAACATTTCAGGAACCCATGGAAAAGGGAATAAACAAAGGTTAACAAAAGAGATAGTGGAAAAAAATGTCAGTGTTAAACGTAAGGTCAAATTTGATCTCAAACCATTACTAGCTGCATAATCCTGGTCAAGTCACTTAACCACTATTTGCTTTAGTTTCCTCAACTGTAAAATGTGGATAATAATGGTATCTATTTTACAGTCCTGATGTGAGAACTAAAGGAGATAATGTTTGTAAAAAAAAAAAAATTAGCATAGTGCCTGACATATAAGTGCTATATAAATGTTTATTCTGTTCCTCTCTTTCCCTTTCCTCATTGAATTCTCAAATCTAAATGTCTCCAAACAAAACATTTCTCAAATCTTTTGAGAAAATGTCTGTTCAGGCAGTTTTTAGAGTTAGAAATTAAACACCATGGGTGCTGTCCAGTATAGAAAGGTTCTGAAAAGTACTTCCACTCTGAATCAGAAAGAGGGAAAAATTAACCAAAATGAAGTCTGACTAGGCCAAAGCAATGTCCTCAGTCTGCGCTGCCATTTAAGAGAAAGAAGGGACATGACAACTACAACAAAGAAAATGGAAAGAGCAAACTCAAAATAAGTGAAAGTGAATGTTGAAAAATTAAAGAGAACAAATTTGGCCCCAAAGAAGATATTCCTCCCATTCCTTTGCAGAATGGGTAGATTTGGGAGGAGGAGGGGAAGGGAAGTGAATAGAGAGAATGGAAAAGTACATTTGTTGCCATTTTAAATATATTTATTGGTTTTTGCTTTCACCCCTCCCTTTTTCCTTTTCATTTAAAAAATACTTTGTTATAAAATATGATCTTTGAGAAGGGGTTAGAAGAGGGATGTAGGGGAACTTAGACAATGTAGAAACAAAACATTACAAAAATATTTTTTTAAAAAGACAAAAGAAGGATTTATCAGCCTGCTAGTTACCAAGATATGACATTAGGAAACAAATTTTGGCAGATCCTTATCAACATGTAAAGGCTTTGATTTGGCAATGAATTGTGTGTTTGTTGATTGAAGATTATTTATTTAATCATGAAAAGTCCTGTTTAACCAACCAGAGTGCTGACCTCTAGGGGATGATTATTTTGACCACACAAACTCATAAAGACTATTTTCTCTAACATGGAGAAGCTAATGAAATATGAATTTCTGAATTAATGAAATGTTGATCATTACAATGAATATAATTAGCAGAGTCATTGTTAAAAATCCAGGCCAGGATTTTAGCAACTTCTTTTTTGCTATATTTTCTAGTGCTTTGCACTATCTAAATTTAAATGATTTAGGTAAAGGAATGTCATCCACTTTGACTAATCATTACCTTAGATAATAGATGTTACTAATTAGAAAAAAAAAAAGTCTTTATCTCTCTGCACAATATAATTCTTCCTGATAATGAATAGAATAAAAAAAGTTTCTTTTGTGAGTTAAAATCAAGAGATTTTGTTTTATGTTCCAGCAATCAAATGTCCACCATTAATTGCCCCACCCCAGGGGATGCTACAGTGTTCTGAGACACCTGGAAACTTGAGATATAACTCCACTTGTGACTTCTCCTGCAAAAAGGGACTTATGCTAATAGGAGCCGAGAGACTCAAGTGTACAGCTTCAGGATCCTGGACAACTCCCCCTCCATATTGTAAAGGTAAATTGTAATTGTTCATATTTCCATAATAGTCTGTGGTTTATAAAATGCTATAGTTTTGCTAAGGGCAACTAGTTGGCCTGGAACCTGGAAGAATCAAATTCTTGAATTCAAATCAGACATTTGTGATGCTTTATGCTTTACCTTGGTTTTCTTATCTTTAAAATGAAGTGAAGAGGAAATGGCAAATCACTTTAGTATCTTTGCCAAGATAACCGCAAATGGGGTCATGAAGAGCTTGATAAGATTAAAATACAACTAACCCACAAGGGAAATATTATCACCAAATCTACATACAAGTAACTTAGTGTGCCATTAAGCTCAACTTTATAGTTGATAAAACTGATGTTCAGAAGGGTGAGATGACCTGTTCACAATAAGTGGAAGACAGAACTCAGGTCTATTTTCCAAACTAGTCCACTTAGTATTGCTTCATTACAAGTAGTAGTGTTGCCTCTGGGCTAGGTAGAATGGGAGCCATAGTTTGACAATATTCACTTTTGGAAGGGAAAGGGTGCAATAGTCAGATTGAAGATAAATGTGAATTCTTAAGGTTCTAGTTTTGCAAAACAACTTATAATGTGCCTTCTGTCTTGGTATTCTAGCCATTGAGTGCCCAGTATTAGATGACCCAAAGTGGGGGAGCCGGGAGTGTTCCTACAAGCAAGGAGACTCCAGGGGCAGCTCCATCTGCCATTTTACCTGTGATAAGGGCTTTGTGCTAAAGGGATCTAACAATGTGCAATGCTTACCTTCTGGCAAGTGGACAGCACCTCCTCCAACTTGTGAAGGTAAAGTCTGACTAAACATGAATAAATGAGTGAAGGGGAATAAAGAGTCTAGGATGATGCTGAGTTTATGAACTTGGGGAGGCTGGAAGTATGGTAATGCCTTTGCTTTGAGATTATAGTTAAATCCATGGAAGCTTATGAGCCTAGCAAGGGAGAGTATACAGTGAAAAGAGAAGAGGGACTGGGACAGAACCTGGAGGAACATCCCAAGTTAGAGAGCATATTGTGGAGGATGAACCAGCAAAAGACTAGTCACCCAGGTAAAGGAGGACTAGGAAAGACTAGTGTCACTGAATGTGGATTGAAACATGGAATTTTCACCTTTCTTATAGTTTTTTCTTTCTCCTTTTTCCCCTTTTTAGTCTTATTTTTCTTGCACAACATGACAACAATGGAAATATGTTTAAAAGGATTACACATATTTAATCTATACCAGATTGCTTACTATCTTGGGGACTAGGAAAGTAAGGGAGGGAGGAGAACAATTTGGAACACAAAATCTTACAAAATGAATATGGAAAACTATCTTTATATGTATTTGGAAAATTAATATAACATTGAGAAAAAGTAAAATTTATTTTATTTTATTTTATTTTTTTTTAGGCTGGGGTTAAGTGACTTGCCCAGGGTCACACAGTTAGGAAGTGTTAAGTGTCTGAGACCAGATTTGAACTCGAGTCCTCCTGAATTCAAGGCTGGTGCTCTATCCACTGCGCCACCTTGCTGCCCCCAAAAGTAAAATTTAAAAGAATAATGTCACCAAATCAAAAGAAAAGAAAAAAAAAAGAGTAGTAAGAGAGGCAATAGTATTAAGTGAAGCAGGTATATTAAGAGAGATGAGGACTAAGAAAAGACCATCAGATTGGGTGGGTTAAGAGATCACTGATAATTTTAAATTGAGGGAGGTTGTCAGAAATCAAATTGGTGAGTAGTCTTCAGATGTGTATGATAGGAGAATTAGTTAAAAGAATTAGGAATGTTAAGCCTAAAGAATATTTGGGATGAACAAGAAAGTTGATGACTATCTTCTAGTGTGTGAGAAACAGTCAAGTGGAAAGATTATATCTGTTCCATGAGGCCCCAAAATTAGATCTTAGGTAGGAGGAAAAAATGAGCTTGTACAAGGAAAAACCTCTTAATTAGAAGTATCCCAAGATATAATGGATTTTATAAAGAAGTAATGGATTCCCCTCTTTGGAGATTTTCAGGCAATGGGGCATGGTCACATGGGGGTAGTGGTGTCTTTTACATTTAAAAAGTTAGAGTTGGATGGGCAAAGAGATGAATGTTGTTTTGACATGTTGAGTTTGAGATAACTATTGGAAATAGCCATTAAAAAATTAGAAAAGAGAAACTGAGTTCAGGAGAGAGATTAGGACTTAATAGATAGATCTGATTAGAGATGATAATTGAATTCGTGAAAACAAATATAGTCACCAAGAGAAAGAATGTAAGAGAGAGAAGAGAGATTAGAACAAAACTCTACCTAGTGAGCAGGATCAGAGTGATAATCTTGGCAAAGGAGACTGAAAAGAAATGATCAGATAAGTAGTGAACCAAGGGAGACCAGCTGCCTTGGGAGGGGAAAATATTTAGGAGAAGGAAACAACTGATAATGTTAAAAGCTATGGGGAGGTCAACTGAATTAGGGACTCACAAAGGACTTTTGGATTTAGCAGCTAAGAAATCACTGGTAGTCTTGGAGACTTGTTGGCTAAAAGAATTGGAAATTGCAAGGGATTGGGAAATAAGGAAATGGAGACAATGAATATAACTTTCTAGGAAAATAAAAGAGGAGAATTATGGAATATTTTGGAAGAAAGTAAGAAGAAAGTAAATGTGGTTTTATTTTTTGATGATAGGGAAATCTTGGCATTTTTGTGGATGGGAGGAAGTATTTAATAGAAAGAGATTGAAGATAAAAGGGAGAGAGAATGATTGATGGGGCAAGCTCCCAGTAGTGATAGGAAGGAGTGGGATTAGGAGAACAAAAAGAGTATTTGGCCTTGATAAGATGAAAATCCACCTTTTTATTGGGACTAGAGCAAAAAAGGAGAAAATAAGAGATTATGAAAAAGGGTACTGAGGTATGGAATGGGGTGAATAGGGAGTGCACAAGAAATGGATTATGTGTATTTCCTCAGTAAAATAGGAAGCTATGTGCTCTGCTCAAAAATGTTTGATATGGAGAAAATAGAGTTGGTCATCAGAGGTCATCAGAGAGGAATAAAATGACTGAAGCATAGCAGTGAGGATCTAATTGAGATTAGATAACATAAAATAAATCCAGATGAAAGTTATATGAATGTCCCTGGTATGATTCCAAAAGAATGAGAAGAGGGGAAAAGAAGGCACATGATAGGGAAAACTCAGGAATAGAGTATGACAAGACATTATCCAGCTAGGACAAGAGGTCAAGGGATTCAAGGAGGGGGGGGAATAACAATATATAAGAATATAAATAATAATAATAATAATACAATAATATTGGTTAACCAATTGAAAATTGCTCAAATCTTGCTTCTAGGAATCAGCAAACTATACTTGAATATTTCTATATCCCTAGAACTGATTCTCTGAGTATTATATCCATGGTATCTTTTGTCATGTATAAAGTTAGAAGTATTGGTAAGGTTTTGAGTAGAGGAAGTCTTATACAAATTGGTAATTTAGTCTGATTTTTTTTCCTGTGTTCTACTTCATGGATTGTTGGTAGTAATGATCCACACTTGTGACTTTGTATGTGTCTGAAATTCTGAATGTGAAAATTTGTCTATAATTTTACCTTAAAGCATCGTACTGAGAGGTTACCTATGAACACAAGTGCAAGGTAGTATAGTATCAATTTATAGAGGTAGGGACTTGAACTAAATAAAATCTCTCTAGTTCCAAAGCTATCCCTCTATCCACATGCTGTTATCAGAAATAAACTTTATGTTTATATCTGAATAATAGGATGCTTTCTCTAAGGGCAAGTATAATTTTGGATGTTATTTACCAGAGTAGAAATGAAGTAATGCTAATTTTTCCTTAGTTTCACTTGCTTCCCTCCACATGTTTTCTGCAGTTGTCAAATGTCCAGAACTGACTCTTCCTAAATCAATGCTGATGAATTGCTCTCATCCCTGGGGGAACTTCAGTTATGAGTCCACGTGCATCTTCTCTTGCCCCAAGGGTCAAGTGTTGAACAGCTCCTCAGAAATAAAATGCAAAGCAGAAGGCAACTGGTCAAAAGAGATGCCAACCTGCCAAGGTATATTAATCTAATGGGTCAAAATGCCATCTTAATATAGCAGACTGTGTAACTTGTTTCTAACAGGTCTTCCTCTGTGTTTGCAAGTGGTTTCTCTCACCTTGGATAAAGCAATGTTTTTGCTTCAAATATGAAGAGATGGGGTTTAAATTTAGCAACCAATTTGCCAACTAATCTCTACTCATTTTTTAACTTGCAGTTTTATTAAGTGAATCCATTTTTGTGCCTTATAACCTACTGCTTAGCCTAACCCAGGACATTGTGGGCATTTAAAAGTTTAGATTTATCTCCTCTGTATATCTGATTTGCAATTCATGAGGTAACCAACTATCCAATAGTTTGGATTTTCAATCCTTACCTGCATTGTCATATCTCCAACTGACTATTGAACATCTTGAACTATATTTCTGTAGCTCAACATACCCAAAATTTAACCCATTTTCTTCCCCCTTAATCGTTCCCTCTTCCAAATTTCCTTATTACTACCAAGGTACCACCATCCTCCCATTTTCCCAGGTACATTATCTCAGTGTCACCCTCACCTCTTCACTCTCACTTCACATGGCCAATCTATTCCAAGTCCTGTCATTTTAACCTTTACAGCATCCCTTTACATCCTTCCTTCTCTCCTCTTGCTGGAACTCTGTCTTCCCAGAAATCAGCTGGAGTCAGGATCATTAAACGTCTTTATTCTTGATCTTTTACGGTCAAGGTCAGGGGGTTAAGTCTAACAATCTCACACACACCTTCCTCCCTCTAACACCAGGAGACTGACTCAGCTTCAGCGTCTCAATTCCTCCTCCTCCTCCTCCCACACAAGCCATTTCCCCCTCTTTGTCCCACCAATCAAGTCAGCACAGAGCAGCTGGGGAGTGTCAACCTTCAAACAAGTTAATAGGAAACTGACCAATTGGCAATTACTCTCATGTGCTTCATTATCCAAGTGCATTGCTCAGTTCTAGCCCTTTACATCCTCTCACACCGGTATCATCTTGGGCCAGATCCTCATCTCCTCAAGCCTGGACTATTGCAGTAACTATTAGTGGACCTACCTGTCTAACTCTCCCCAGTCCAGTCCATTCTACATCAGCCATTCAATTGATCTTCCCAAAAC
This sequence comes from Sminthopsis crassicaudata, assembly GCF_048593235.1. NCBI lineage: Eukaryota > Metazoa > Chordata > Mammalia > Dasyuromorphia > Dasyuridae > Sminthopsis > Sminthopsis crassicaudata. The sequence continues at coordinate 57,637,936 of NC_133620.1, read as the reverse complement.
ACAAGTCTGACCATGTCTCTTTCCTAGTAAATAAATTCCAGTGGTTCCTTATTCCCTCTAAGATCAAATATAAAATCCTCTCTTTGAAAGTCCTTCATAATCTTGTCTCATACTTTTATAACTTCTTAATAGTGCATTCCACACACCCTATAATCTAGTGACACTGGCAGTTATTCCTTGCAAGAATATACCATCTCTTCACTATGTACTTTTATTGAGTAACCTCTATGCCTTATTTCTCTCCTTCCTTATCTCTACACTCTGTCTTCCCTGGCTATCTTCTTTGTCAAGAAGTTTTTCTCATTCCCACATATTGGGAATTGCCCTTGTTTTGTCATTATTTCCAATTTTCCTTGCTTATATCTTGTTTGTACATAATTTCTATACAATGATACCTCAGTGCTCATAGCTAATTGATTCCTGAAGGTAAGATGAGTAGAGAAAATGATGAGTGCTGAATGATTTTTTCCCATAAGGAGTACATCTCTAGTCTGCAGCCAAACCATGCTACCTCCACCCAAGTCCCCAAAAAGACAAGTGGGACTTCTAGCTGCAGAGAAACAAATTAGCCAAATCCAGCTCAGACAGGCTTCTCCCTTTTTTTATCTAGTTCACTTTATGAAAGGAATCTTGATCTTTATGCTCCCCCCCACACCCCATGCCATCCAAGGTTCCCTGGATGTGGAGGTGAAAGCTATGGTCTCACACCCTCCATTGCCCAGAGCTCTGGTCACTGTCTGGGGCTTAGGATTCTCAGGAATCCTGGATCCTCTGCTACCACTTTCCGCCTCTACTTGGGATCCTGCCACTACTGCTCACACAGCTGCTGCTCATGCTGCCATTGCTGCTTCTGTTGCTGCTGCTTCTCCTCCTGCCGAGTAGAGATGATGTTGAAAAGTTTCTTGATACTAAGAGAGTTTAAATGAATTGCTCATCATCAGACTTTTAAGTAAGGTCTTCCATTCAAGTCAAATATTCACTTCCAGCACAATGACAGACATAGGTAGGCACTTAATAAATGCTTCTTTGTGGATTGATTATATTATATTATAGTGTCTCTGATCATTTGATCTATGACTTCTCAAAAAGATATGGATATCTATTGTTTATCTGTTTTTGATATTTCAGCTTATTCTTAGATACTGGGGAAAATTTTTGTTCCTCACATATAATCAGTTTAAAAGGTATTAGAAGACAGTAAGTCTTTCTTTATTTGTAGTAAATACTTTCTTGTTTGGTAGATCCCCTATAGGAAGCTTTGAGGAAGATGGGTGAAAATTATATAGATTAGGAAGATATTGGTTATCCTCTTTGCTATTGGAAGGAACTCCATAATTGATAAGACCATAGATTTATTTGTATATTTGAATATTCAATTCTAGTATCCACTGTGCCATTCCTTTCATTAAGTCCTTACTTTAAAACTCTATTTATGATTTAATTACTATTGATACAGTTACTTTTTATGTCCATTTATTATATAATTTTTTTTGTAACATCCATCTTCTGCTTGCATTATTCAATTTGCTTCACTATCAGCAACCTTTGAAAAATAAAATTGCTTATTTATTCAAGTTGGCACAATTTAATAGTGTTTTGTAGAATCTTTGGGATACTTTTGGATGGATGATTGAAGATTCTGGTTCTAATATGTGTGGGTATATTTATTTCAGAGAAACTCTTGTCTGTCCAGGAAGCTCTGATGTACTTTGGAGGAGCAGTTGCATCTGTAACAAGTCTTATAGTAGGTGGTTCGATCCTGGCTCTTCTAAGGAGACGTTTCAAACAACAAGGTAAGGAGAAAAGATAAGATCTTTCTTCTGTTGTAAGATATTTGGGGAAATCTCTAACCACTATAATTTACTGTCTACATAGAAACAAAGTTGAGATCAACTTAGGTGCCAGTATCTCCAAGCCATGGGCCAAATTGAGTAGCTATATAGTATATGGTTCTTCTGGCCAAAGAGGATAAAAAAAGCTTTTTTCTATTGATCCTAAAGGGAAGCGTAACCCAAGTGAAAGGGATATATTTAATAGACCAGTTATCAACCCATCAGTCAACATTTAACAAGCAACTCGTTAAGCCTATATTACATGCTAGAGCAGTTAAGTTGCATACAGAATAATATGCCCGTCTTGGAGTCAAAAGGATGCAAGTTCAAATCCAGCCTTAGACTTCCCATTTGGGTAAATTAATTAAGCCTGTTTGCCTCAGTTTCCTCATTGGTAAAATGAGCTGGAAAAGGAAATGGCAAAGCCCTCCTGTATCTCTACCAAGAAAATCCCAAATAAGGTCATAAAGTGCCAATTACAACTAAAAACAACTGACCTAATGTGCTGAGCATTGTGCTGATCACCAAGAATGCAAAGAAAAGCAAAAACAGAGTCCCTGCCTTCTAAAAACTTACATTCTAATGGGGGCAATAATATGAAAAAATTATGTTTATACAAGATATAAATTATAAATGAGAGATCATCTCAAAGGGAAGAGATGGAGAATGGCATAGGGCAGGAGCAGAAAAATCTTCTTGCAAAAGGATTATTACAAAAATCAACTTTGATTTGAGATTAGTGGCGGGGGAGGAAGATGTCAATTCAATAGGGAAAAGCCTTGAACATTTAAGGGCTCATCTCACTAATCACTCAACCACCCATAAACTCTTGCTCAAAGTTAATAGTGGCCAGAGGCTTCTAGAACCAAAGCTTGGAGGATCTTAGAAGCTATACACACACACACACACACACACACACACACACACACACACACACACACACACACACATACATTATGATGCCTTCATTTTATATGTCATGAAACTAAGACTTAGGAAATAGAATGACTTGCCAAAATTAAAATAAAGAAGTGGAATATAAACTCATGTCTTCCAACTCCAGAATCATGTTGTCTTCCTCATTCTTTGTGGGAAATAACTAATAACAACTAGGTAGGGGAGGATAGGAGAAGGTCCATGTCTCTGTTCTGATTGTTGTGGGTGTTGTCCCTGATTCTCAGAGGACCATAACATCAGGTAGGTGATGCTATGATGTGCAAGTGAAGTGAATTTGAGTGAGGAAGGGCTGTGTAATATCACCAGTATCACTTTTCCCTCCAGAGCCAGAGCCAGTGACAAGATCTAGAACAGGATGACTGGAGAGGCTCTGGATGCAATGGGAGACCTTAGCCTAAGTCTTTAATAGCTTTCAGTCTAATCATTTTGTAATTCAAATGCTCAAGGAAGCAATACTTAAATTCTTGACTAAGATCTCTTTGTGTAATTTAGCTCCATTTCTTGGTTCCTTGAAGGCACTATTCTATATTCTGCCCACGTTCTTTCTTTCTGCTGCTAGCCCAATTCACAAGGAATATATATCTCATTTCTGCTACTTTTCCAAGGCAGCCTCATTTCCCTTTTGGGGAAAGCTGATACAATCAGTAAGTGAGGGGAGCAGAGCAATAACCACAGTTAGCAGGCCTTTTTATCTTTATTCACTTAGCCACCATCTACTTCATTCCCAGCCAAATCTCGGAGAACTGAACCAGAAAATGGGTTATTGTGGCTCCTAACACCTGTAGAAATGAACTCCTAACTATGCAGGAGTCATATTAAACCTCCTTTCAAGGATATACATTCTTTAGTTTTTAAATCACTTCAGGAAGCCTCTGCTAGGTTGTAAGTGATGAAGAACCTGCCATTTCTTCTCTCTTTCAATCTCCTTAATGACTATTAATTACCAACTTGATATCACCAAGAAGTGTGCTTGTTAGTCCAGATGGCTGGAATATAGCATTGACTATATTCCTTTTTAAGTTTTGGAAAAAATAGATCATCTGGTCCATTTTAGCTACCAGAACATGACTTCAAATCAACCCAGCAGATTCCCTGCACATTATCTTGGTGATGCTTCTTACCTGATACAGTCACTTTGGGTCCCATGCTCAGTTTTTGAATAACTTTGGTCCACACTATCCTAAGCCAGGATCCTGCAATTTCTAGGAGCCTTTCTAAAGAAGCCTCTTTGGCGGGTTCTGAACAAGAGGCTAAGGCAAAAACTTATTTAGAAGATAGTCTACTCAAGAAGTGCTCCTAAAGAAGAACATAGCATCATAGATTTACTCTTAAATTTTCCCAAAATGCCAGGAGGCTTCCTTCAGGACTTTTTCTGACTGGACTAGAAGGGCCAAGGAATGGCTCATACCAATTTCTAGTCTTAAACCATTTTAAAACAAACATAGATTTTTTATCCTAGTGTTCATCCCTAGAATTACTCCAATTTGGTCTAATAACCCGATTTAACAGGTTAGAAAACTGGATTTCAGAAAGACTGTGAACCTTACAATATCTTCCAACTTATGGGACAACAATGGTTGGAACCTAGGCTTTCTCACTACAACTACCCAATATGCTACTCCCTTATCCACTCTTACCATTTAGAAAAACATTTCATTGTTTTTCCCCATCATACTCTTTATTGATGGTTGTTTTTTTTCCTTTTGTCTATTATTTTTCTTTCAAACCAATTCTTCATATCTTCTCATCTCCCACTATCAGATGATGGAAAAAGACCCCTGAGCCCTCAAAGGTAAGGTGGAAATATTTTTGTTAATTAACAAAGTGTGTTATATATGAATGACAAGTCCAAAGATACATACTTCCTTTTATATGCCAGATACCAAAACTGGAGTATTTATAATGACTATTTCCCCAAATAGAGTAGAAGGGGAAGGTTGCTGGAAAATCAGTCTAATTTGCACCTGTTGTAAAATTCTACAGAAAAACTAAATGGTGTCCTTTGCTGGACATGCGTCTTGTTTTTCAAAAATAAAATTCAATAAAGGGCTATCTTTCATTAAGTCATGTGCTCCTAATGGATGTGTGTTGGTTTAGCAACTTTGCATGTGTTTGAAAAATAAATCAGTAGAAACTGAACAATGAAAAGATTTCCCATTCTTATCCCAATGCCATCATGTTTTCATTCTACAGTGTCATGGGAACTCCTGGAGTTTTTACCAATATGGCTTTTGACTCAACTTCTTAAGGTAAGTGGTCAGTGATGATAACTTTGGAGGGGAGAAGAAGAGGGAGAGAGGGTTGCAAATTATGACTTTAGAATTTTTATGAAATGGAATTTTGACATGAGATAGAGGCAATGATAGAAACTGAATAATTGGGGTACAATTGGCCCATCATCAATGAACAAATTATAACTTCAGAGTGTTGATGTAAAAATAATACAAGAATGATGTGAGAATAATAATACTTGGCCAGATTATCTAAAAATAGTTCATAAATCTTAAAAAATTATACACATGCCATTTGTGTGACATTGGAAAGATCACTTAGTATCTGTGCTCCTAAGTTTAGTGACGGAGCTTGTTCAGATGACTTCTAAGATCCCTTTCAATTCTGGATCTGCTATGACTTAAATACAGAACTAAAGATCCCATTAATTTCCCCAATAGAAATAATTGAAATACATAAATAATTTCACTAGTTAAAATTCCTTTTCTGATACATAATTTTTATGTGATCCTGGGTAAGCCAAATCTCTGTGCCCTAAGTAATCATCTCAGATTATAAATTACAGAGAACAGATTGTTCTGTATGAAGAGAAGGAGTTTCATAAGATCCTTATGCTGATGAGGATTAGTTTTAAAGAAAAATGATTTTTATTGCAAGTTGAATTCCTTCTGCTGCATGCTGTTAAACAAAGCTGAGCTGATCTACTGAGTCAGTATTGAGCTGGTTGGGATGGCTAGTGGTGGGAGGATGAGAAGGCAATAAATTGAAACTTAGTCATCCAAACTCTAGCCTGGTAGTTGAAAGATCATGGTTACTAGTTGTAGTTTTCCACTGATGTTTCTTAAGAAAGCTATTCTGACCCACAGGACCAGAGGCTCAAACAAGAAAAGTTAGATGTATTGTTAAGGTTTGGAGGATTGAAGATGGTTCTCTCTCATTTTCACAGACCCACTCCTCCACAGCAGCACCATCAACTTTCTCAGGACCCTGCTTCTGAATGCCTGTTCCTGCCAGACTTGACATTTGCTGCAGTTTACATCTGCAGTGTTCTGTAAATATCTGTAAATAAAAGACATTGGTTTCCTCTGCTGCTGGTCAGTAGGGTTGCATTTCTCCTAAGTCTCCCACCCACCAATCCACTATCCTTCTCCCCAGCTAAAGAGCTATAGTCAGATCCAGAAACTACCAAAGGAGCTGTGCAGGATTTTACTTTTTTTCCACCTCAAGTATCTGAAATGTCAAAGCTGTAAAATAGGATTGGAAATTGGGAGCAGCTAGAAAAACCAGACCACAGTGGGTAACACACATTGGAGTGAGAAAAATGAGAGTTAAGGAATCAGCTTCAGAAGCAAAGAGGAAGTTTGGAGAGACACTTGCACACATAATGCTCTTATATTTCCAGTGGTTCCTACTTAGGGGGAGTTTCTCTGATACTTGATATTGATGCCTCAAGGTGGTGCCAGTTGGGAGAAGAACCTATGGAATCAACAAAAAAGCCATCAGATCTTCCCAGTCCTTCACTGATATTCCCTCCTATCCTCCCCACATTCATCCATCCAAGGATTAGAATTCAATTTATATAACCTTTTACTTGTTGGTTTGTTTAATGACACATGGTCTATACATATCTCTGCTTTTCTCATTAAAGTTACTATTTGAATGCGGCAGTTCAAATTTGCAAATAGCTCTTTATTAAGTATTAATTACATGCCTATTTATTACATACCTATCAATCTACATATCTAGTCTAATAAGTATTTATTACATACCTATAAATCTACATACTTAATCTAATAAGTATTACATACCTATTTACATATCTAATCTATCAATCATTTATTACATACCTATCAATCTATATATCTATCTAATAAGTATTTATTATATACCTATCTACATATCTCATCTATCAGTTATTTATTACATAGCTATCAATCTACATATCTAATAAGTATTTATTACTTATCTATCAATCTATATATCTAATCTATCAAGTAAAATACCTATTACATACCTATCAATCTACATATTTAATCTAATAAGTATTATGTACTTATCTACATATCTAATCTATCAATTATTTATTACATACCTATCAATCTACATATTTAATCTAATAAGTATTATATACTTATCTACATATCTAATCTATCAATTATTTATTACATACCTATCAATCTATACATCTATCTAATAAGTATTTATTATATACCTATCTACATATCTAATCTATCAAGTATCTTTTCTATATCTACCTATTTATTGCCTATCTAGATAAGTTTTAATTACATCTCTATCTACATATTTAATATATTTAGCATTTATTATATAAGTATCAATTTGTTATATATCTGTCTATATGTCATCTAATAAGTGTTTATTATACACCTATCTATGTATCTAATCTATCTAATAAATATTTATTTTCTACCTACCAAGGGAATTTGACCACTACAAGTCCTTCAGGGGGATACTCACCAATGTGCACAATTTGCATAGATAGAGCAATCTAGGAGTGCCTTAAAGTATGGAACTTTTTGAAGCAAGACCAGATAATTTCAGCAAATTTCAGGAGACTATTCAAAAAAGGGATGAGACTCCCTTGAAATTTCATGACAGATTATGTAAGAGTAGAAAGTATTGTGCTAAATTAGATCCCCTAAACCAGAGGTGGGGAACCTTTTTTATTTCCTGCTAAGGCCCATTTGGATAGCTAAAAGCTATCCAAAATTATTAATTTATAGAACTCAAGCATCGGGAAGTCGTTGTACTTAGCTTTCAGCTTATCATTGCCTATGGATGATTATGAAAATGATTTTGCCTGTGGACCAGATGTTCCCCACCCCTGAGCTAAACCAACAGCATTGGTTATTAATGCAGCCTTTGTCAATCAATCATGGCCTAAAATCAAGGACTACCTTCTCAAATACTGCCCAGGCTGGCATGAAAAACCCAACATAAGGCAATTGCATAGTAAGTTTATAAGAGGAAAGAACCAGCTAAAGATAATGCTGATTTAGGATAGAAGTCCAAATGGTTAGGTGAGCCCAAGGCTCTCCTGGCAAATCTTCAGATCATCTGGCACTCTTTTTCTAGCCTCCTAATAAAAGTGCCAGGGGTTGTTTTTATTATAGGAAAAAAGAGCACTGTACCAGAGATTGCATGATAAAAAGATGGGACCTACGGGGTCTCTAGTTTACTAGGACCCAAGAACATGACTCACATTAACCTCAGATTATGTTCCTCTTAGGGAAAATAAATTCAGACAGCTTTTAAATCAAGTTGAGGTAATGAATGGGTATGGAAGAGACTAGGAACAAAATGCCAGGGAGTAGTTTCCTGCACATGAAGGTACGGGGGAGAAGCAGAGAATAATGTTTCTTCTAATATCCTTGTCCCTGTATCCCTGCTTTTGCCTCTCCTCTAAGTGGAGATCCAAGCATGGTTCTGACAAATGCAAGTGTTTTATGTTTGCCTTGTTGATACTATAGTCACTTATTCAGTTTTGATTAAGAGATCTATTTTGAGCTGAACTGCTATTCAATCTATATAAACACTGGGAATGGAGGGAACACCACAGGAGACCCTTTTTAAGGATATAGAATGCATCTATTAACCTGTTGGGAAGAGATCTATTGTGTAAATATGCTACCACTGCTTCATGTTTTCTCAATAATATTTTAACTCTACAAGGGCCAAATAGTCCAGTCTCTGTTCCAATTATTTATTGATGTACTTACTGACTTTTTTTTTTAAATGATGAGCTCCTCTCCATTAACCATAACCCTAATATTCCTTCTGATATCTCATTTTTCTTGTGGACTATCTCTTCCATTGACACAGGCCTTTGGAAGTTAGCAGTCCCAATTACTATTGCTACCAAATGCTACCAGTTACTATTATTACTATGGCTAAGGGGGGGCCACCACCATCAGTATCCCCTGATGGGAAATTATTGAAGGAAGTGCCCCCATTATTAATTTCTTAATAGAGCAAGGGAGTATGATTCCACAGAGGTCTCCCTACAGCAATCCCTATTTTGCTTTTTTGCTTGTTAAGAAACCTAAAGCAGGCTCTGATGGCAAATCTGTTCACAGTTTTGTTCAAGATTTACATAATATTAATAATTGTTTCTTCTATTTCCCATAATACCACCTGCTTTACAGTAATAGATCTGTATGCTGCATTTTTTAGTATTCCTATAAACCTGAATCCAGACTTATTTGCATTTACTTGGAATAATCAGCAGTGGTCATGGACTTGTTTGCCTCAGGGCCATATTGAGTCCCCTACTTTGTTCTCTCAAACTCCACAGCAAGGTTTAGACTCTATTGTCTTCACAAACTCTGTTTTAGTCCAATATATGGATGACTTTCTACTAACCTCTCCTATCACTGATATCCAGGATAGTCATCTTCTTCAGTTATACCACAGTGGACATTAGGTCTCCAGCTCAAAAGTACAGTGATGTAAGCCTCAAGTAGAGTACCTTGGATTTGTTCTATCTACTGGTGTACATTCCATATCCCAGAAATCCATAGAGACCTTCCAATACTGCCAGTGCCCAAGACAAAGAAGCAGAATGTGATGCTTTAGGAGCTTCTGGGTACTGCTATCAGTGGACTCCATCATTTGGTGAAATAACTAAGTCTTTTAATGTTTTGACTAAAGAACAGATTTCAGAGCCACTTAATTATGAGCACCTCATTGCTCTTGCAGAACCTGAAAAAGTTTTGATGAATGCTCTAGCTCTAGGACTCCAAGACTACAGTAGTTCCTTCACTCTTTTTTGTTCATGAAAGAAGGGAGTAGTCTCCGGTGTCCTCATATAATCATTGAGATACACCATGCACCCTGTGGCTTATTATTCAGCTCAATTGGATGATGGAGTGGCTGGTGCACTTATGAGCTTTGCAGCCACTGCCCTTTTAGTGGACAAAGCCTCTGACCTGGTTCTGGGCAAACTTTCAACCATTTAGTTTAAGGTCAAAGCTCTGCTGTCATACCTAACAGTACCTAAACATTTTCTGATCAAAGGCTTGTCAGATATTCAGTGACTGCTTGGGAGGGAAAATGATACGATTACGAGGTGCTCTGTCCTTAACCCTGCAATGTTACTACCTGATCCTCCAACTTCAGGTGAGCCTTTCCATGACTGCCCCTCTGTTGTTGATTTGGCTGAGAAGCTTTACAGTTTGTTTCTGATCCTCTAGTCTTATGGAACCTCTTCCTTTTTTTTTAAATTAAAGTTTTTTATTTTCAGAACATATGTACAGATCATTTTTCAACATTGACCCTTACAAAACCTTGTGTTCCAAATTTTCCCCTCTTTCCCCCCCTCTTCCCCTAGATGGCAAGTATCTATGTTAAACATATTAAAATATATGTTACATCCAATATATGTACATATTTATACAGTTATCTTGCTGCACAAGAAAAAAAATCAGATCAAAAAGAAAAAAAAATGAGAAAGAAAATAAAATGCAAGCAAACAACAAAAAGAGTCAAAATAACTATGTTGTGATCCACTCTCAGTTCCCACAATCCTCTCTCTTCATCCCAAGATCGTTGGAACTGTCACCTCCTTGATGAAGGTTGGAGAATTTTTTACAGAAGTCATAGTTGTTTCTGCTTACAGAATAGTATGGGCAGCCCCACTCCATTCCCACCTCAGGGCTCAGTCTGCTGAACTAATTGATCTCACCAGTCCTGCCACTTTGCTACTGGCATAAATGCCACCATATACACTGATTTTTGTTATACTTTTGGAATATGTCGTGCAATTGGGTTGTTGAGTTAATAATGAAGATTTTCTTGCTTCCTTTGGCAAAGTTATTGTCAATTCTGATTTAATTAGAGACCTTCTTTCTGCCATAAATTGCTCATACTAATAGAAATGATCCTGGTTCCCTTGGGAATGTCCGAGTAATGCAGCTGCCAGATTTGCACTGTGGAAGGACCTGCTCTTGTCCTCCTTCTGGGATTCTTCATCATTTCAGAGAAGCCTTCAAACAACCTTGATGCTAGTTATTGGCATCTTCTTCCCAATAATGAAGCTGAAGTAGAGAAATATAAAAAGCAGTATAACATGAAATGGGTCTCTCAGGCCTGAGTCATTACGGATCAAGGGGTCACTAGAAACAAGTAAGAAATTGTGGATCAAATTCTGATAACATGGCTCTGGTCAACAAAGAGGTGATTCAGACCAGTTCCAATGGTCTTGTGATGAAAAGAGCCATCTGTACCCAGAGAGAGGACTGTGGGCAATGAATGTGGACCACAGCATAGTATTTCCATTCTTTTTGTTGTTGTTTGCTTGCATTGTATTTTCTTTCTTAATTTTTTTTCCTTTTTGATCTGTTTTTTCTTGTGCAGCATGATATTTGAGAAAATCATATAAAGGAATTGCATGTGTTTAATGTATATTGGATCATTTGCTGACTGGGGGAGGGAGTGGGAGAAAAGGAGGGAAAATTTAGAACACAGAGTTTTGTAGGGGTGAATGTCAAAAATTATCCATGTATAGATTTTGGAAATAAAGAAAAGTTTAATTTAAAAAAAAAAAAGAAAAAAATGGATCAAAGGCCCAGATCCTTCATTACTATCTCAACATTTTCAAAGATTAAAGAAATCTCAGGGAATCAATGTTCCAGTTTAGCTAAAGCAATAGGTGAATACTCCATATTGAAAGATTATCAGGGATCATTGAAAAATTTAATATTTCTTTAAAGAATCAACTAGATACTTTATCTTATCCTTATAAAAGAAATTAGTCAAACTTTAGACTACTAGAGAGAACTTGGTGTTTCTTTTATTACTGATAATTAAGTTCCCATTTTCTTTATTACTCTAGATTTTCCACATATTTTCACTTACTTGGCTATTATCCAGTATGACTTCCTTATTGAGGAGATGTTTCCCGGTGCTTATGTTAGTCATGTCAAAATATGAATAGATTTAAGATCTCAATGAGGAAGTGATTTCCTCTGCTGTTCCAACAGAAGTCTCAAATCACAACTCCTTGTTGTTCCCACCAATTCATCCAGTTCTTCCCTTCCATTCCCTAATATGGCCCAGAATCAAAAGCATTGATTGATACTATTCTTTTGCTTTTCACAAAAGTGCTTTCTGGCCTGTGGGAATATTACCTCTCTTGTCTATAATTATGGAGACCTTACTTGTAGGGTATGTGCCAGTTTTATTAGCCACCATCTAAAAAGGAAGGGATCATTTATATATAAGAGGAAATCCAATTGTCCCATTACTCCCTACACCAGAGGATGTGTTCCATATGCTGACTGCAAAAATGTTGGTTAGACAATCACTTCAGACATCTATTATTCCATTTAATATATGAGTTATCATTTAATCAAAGGGAACAAAATTGGTATAATTGTGTCCATTTCCCCCCTTACTAATGTCATTTTTGAGCCGTAATGAGGGGATTTCCCCATGCATTACACATGGTCTTGCGTTACACATGGAATACTGCCTTTCATGCATTTAGATTGTAATGATCTAAAGAAAAATTGAGGTCTTTCTGTGGATCAAAGTGGGAAATGAAAGGATAACTACTTAAGTCTCATCAGTATTAGTTCATTATGATTCTAACCATTAGAGTAATGATTATGAGCAATTATTTCAATATACTCATCTAGTAATACATGTTTAGTTGGTTATATAATAGGTATAAGAATAAGCAATATATTAAACTATATTTTGTAAGTCACATAGGAATATAGATTCTAATGGGTCTTAAATTTTAAATTAATATTTATTACTTGTTTTCCAGCTTTGGAGCTTACTTTTGTTAACCACAAAAACACTGGTATCTCCATCCTGTTTTGCTCAAACTCCATGGCCAAACCAAGCATGGGTAGCTTGATATGGAAAGTCCAGCCTGATATGTTTTTGGAGTGTATGTATAGCTTTTACCATCTCCTCTTGCTCAACTTAAGAAGGAGCCAATCCATTTTAGGACCACTTAGTTAGTGGATATAGTTCTTGCTTCACCCAATCTATGATCCTGCTGATATACCATTTTTTGCTTATTTGCTGATAAGCTCTTTTTTTGCTTGTGTCATATATCAACCAACAAAATTCTGTATTTTCTTTAGTTTCTTTGGAATGTTCAGGTTATCTACTAGGTTTGTATTCCAAAGAGATTTTTAAAAATTGGGAAAGGATCCACATGTACAAAAATATTTATAGCAGCTCTTTTTGTGGTGGCAAAGAATTGGAAATAGAGGGGATGTCCATCAATTGTGGAATGGCTGAACAAATTGTGGTATATTAATATAATGGAATATCATTCTTCTGCAAGAAATTATGAGCAGGCAGATTTCAGAAAAATCTGGAAAAATTTAAGTGAACTGATGCTGACTAAAGTGAGCAGAACACTGTACACAGTAATAGTAACATTGTGCGAGTGATTCACTTTGATAGATTTTGCTCTTCTCAGCAATACAAGAATCTAAGACAATTCTAAAAGACTCATGATAGAAAATGCTTCTTTTCCAGAGAAAGAACTGTGGAGTCTGAATGCAGATTGAAGCATATTATTTTCATTTTTTTGTTATTGTTTTTGCTTCCTTATGATTTTCCCTTTTGATCTGATTCTATTTTCACAATATGACTAATGTGAAAATATGCTTAATATGATTATACATGTATAACATAACAGATTGATTGCCATCTTAGGGAAGAGTGAGAGGAGAAAGGGAGAAAGAACTGTTAATCAAAATCTTATAAAAGTAAATATCTAAAACTAATAAATAAATTAAAAAAGAATGAGCAACTAATTCATTTTGAGTATTATAAACAGATAAAAAATAAAGAACATATAGAGATGCTATTTGCATCTAGAAGAAAGAACTGATAAATAAAAGTATGAATAAAATAATTTGCATGCATATATATACACATGTACATATATATATATACACATAAGTAACCATTTGTGTCTAATGGTAACCATCTCTAGAGGGGAAAGGAAAAGTAAGGAAGGAAAAAAGATTTGCATGATAACTTTATTGTATATGTGGAGGGAATACTAAATTTTACATGGTAGGATTTGAAGTTTCATAAGCAATCATTTTTTAAAATTATACTGCATTATGGAACTGCTTGTTTTGACTGCTGAATTGAAAATAAAATTATTTTTAAATGAGAAAAAATAATGTTCAGATAATAAGTCTAGTATAAAACTCTATAAAAATAAGGCACTAGAAAAAGATCATAAGTAAGAAATGAGTCCACTTCATTAGAGGCACCAGGTCTCTTTAATAAAGTACTTTGGCTAAAGCTCTGTCTCAGTTTCTCTTTTAGTAGTTTGGGGTGATTTTTGTTCCCACATTTCATACATACCTAGTTACCTATATATTTAATCTATTAAATATTAATTAGATCCTATTTGATATATTGACAACTCAAAGGACAAAAAAAAAAAAAAAAAAAAAAACCCTAAAGTAGTAGCTTCTTTTTTTTTCATGCACAGGAACAATCAAGATTTTTTCCATAGTTAGATAGATTCTCATTCCCTGGCACTGTTGACAAGGGTAAAGTAGACTGCCCAGATGTGGGTAATCTTGTCCATTCAATAAGCGATAATAGAGTAACTACTGCATTTTCATGGATTGGGTCAGGGCACTGGGGGCAGTGAAAGTGGGAATACAAACTTGAATAAGTCCCTGATTTTTGTGATCTCACAATCTAGCTAGGGAGATAAGGAATACTTATCAATAAACAGGACTCAGGGCAGAATTGTGTGTGTTATAGGAACAGAATAAACAGAACCCTATTGTTGATTGTCCTTTGATCTCGAAGAGGACCATGACATTAGGGATGTCATGACACACAAGTGAATTGGGTTTAAGTGAGGGAGGGCTATGTAAAGTCTCCTCCAAAGCCATCTGGGTTCATTAGTTTGGGATCAGGAAGAACTTAAATGAAGAACAAAGATTTACAGTTTGAAATGGTGTCAAATTCAGATGGAAATGGGAGCCACTCAGCTATACATAAGAATCTCTGCAGGTCATTAATTGACTTAGAAAATTGCATATTAATATTATTTGTGGTTGATTGTGTATTTATTTATTTTGTTAATTATTTCCCAATTACATTTTAATCATATTCAGGAATGATGGAGGGAGAGTGCATGCAGCTTGAGCATGTTAGAAACTTTTTCCCTAATACAACTCCCTTGTTTGACAGGTGAGAGAAGCCAGTGGTGACAAACCTGAGTCACACAGTAAGGGAAAGAATGGGGATTTAATCTGACGACAAACTTAAAATGCCTTCTACTGCACTAATTTGCCTTCTGATCTCCTAGAAGATTGTGACAATCAAAGAAAGACTTTAAAAAATATTTTGGGAAAGAATTGCATGTGTTGTAGGGGTGAGAAATCAAAGAGAGAAAGCTTAAAGATATATGAAAGGGGAAAGGTACTTGATGGAGAAATGTTCAAGAAGAGACCAGAGGGGTCAGAATCAAGGGGACAGGTAGAAGATGGGTTTGCCTTGGAGAAACCAGGCGATCCAACTGTTCCTTTGAGACAGGAATGGAGAAAAGAAAGAAGAGAAATATACTTATATAAAGCAAAACACCTTAATGTGAAAAAGAGTGGATCTGAAGGAGATAATATGAACTATTCCGGATTATCTCTACATTTTAATAACTGTCTGGAAGTAAAGATCCTACAGCATGAACTAGGAAAAGATAGTATGATCTAGTGGAAAGGACAGCATAGTCTAGTTGGAAACATATTGGTTTTGGAGCTAGGAAACTTTTATTCATCTCTGGATACTGACATTTACTGGCTATACAATTGTAGGCAATTTATTTGTTCTCTCCAAGTCTCAGCTTTCTTGTCTATGAAATGGCAATAATGCTCTAAGGGAACTCTCACAGGATTGTGGTGGAGGAAGCACTTTGTCCGTCTTAAATCCCCATGTAAATGAATTATTGTTTCCTCCATTTATTTCAGGTCCTCCAGTGGAGAAAATAAAGAAGATAAATGCTTCCTTTCAGTCTTGTAGTGTAACTGCTTGTAAGAGTTGATACAACATGCATATAGTATTTAGAGAAATCAATTGTTCAACAAGTATTTATTAAAACCTTTATTATCTATGATGTATTGTGCTAGGTAGAAGCAACTAGGATGCTTAGTGGATAGATTACTACATTCAAATATGGCCTCAGACATTCACTAGCTGTGTGACCCTGGTAGGCAAGTCCCCTAACTTCTATTTGCCTTAATCTACTAGGGAAGGAAATGGCAAATCACTCCAATATCTTTGCCAAGAAAATCATGGATGGTATTGGTGTGTTATAGTCACGAAGAGTCAGACATGACTAAATGACTAAAAATAACAATGGTCTTAGAAACAAGAAAGCAAGATTCCTCCTGCTTTTTTATTCTTTTGAACCCACAAGGTTTTGAACACAAGTGCTTAATCAATGTTTGTCTAATTGTTGGATGAAATAGCTGAGTGAGAGGAAATCATGGCTAGTATCTTAATACAATAATAATACTGGCTCAGAAATAGCTTTGCATGAGACACTGTAACAAATGCTTTGGGCTATGTACACCATATACATTCCTCTTCTACAAAGAGCTGACCTCCTATGTTGATTCTTGCCTAACCTTTTTGATTTATTAATCCTAGTGCTCTTGGAATGCAATTCTCTTCCTTTTGTGGGGTTTTTGGTGCCCTATTACATCAACCTACATAGTTTTTTTTCTTCTGGTTCTATTTATTGTTCCCAATCACAAAAGAGTTTAAGCCCCATTCCCTTAGGCACTGCGGTACCTACACCCAGGGTGTAGTTACTAGAATGTGTGCTATGGTTCATATGATCCTATTAATGACATTTGAGAATATAAGTTATACAGATGTAGTTGTTGAGGAACAGAACTACCCTAAGAGGAGTTGCACACCTCACTCTTGATATCACCCCAGTGACAGGAAACCAAGGAAGTAAAGGGTTCTTTTATCAATGGAAATTTCCCTTGACTAAATTAGTGCTGTGAATCCCTTCGCTATCACTCCTATAATTCTAGAGAGATATGGAAAAATTCTCCCATTTTATTCTCCCATTTAAACACAATACTTTAAGGCTTATGAACAATCCTGTAATGCTAACAAAAACATTGTTTTTCTCTTAAAGTGGAACTGATCTGCAAGTGTATATAACTTTAAATGAGACATTAAAGAAACTGAAAATGACAAAATACAACAAAAACAGTAAGAAGACCAATCTGGTTGACCACACAAATACAGGAAGGGAAGTAATGAGTAAGGGTGGATACTGGTTGGGGCCAGGTTATAAAGGGTTTTAAATATTAAACAAAGGAGTTTACTTTTGAGTCTTAAGACAACAGGAAGCAATGAGAAATTATTGAAAAGGGGAATGACATGGTCATACCTAGGGTTGTGCTGGTGAATGTTTAACAACATTGAGGGGGGAAAAAAGAGATAGAATACGCTTTTAAGGTTAGTCTTCATTATGACCACTTTCCGTATTATTAACCCTTCCTAACTGTGGGATGGGGCAGGTAGATGGCACAGAGGATAGAGCACTAGGCTCTATCAGGGAGACTCCTTTTCATGAGTTCAAATCCAGCCTCAGACACTTAATAGCTATATTATCCTGGGCAAGTCACCCTGTTTCCTCATTTGCCAAATGATCTGGAGAAGGAAATGGCAAACTATTTTAAAATGACTTCCATGTCGGGTCACAAAGAGATGGATATGTTTGAAAACTCTGCAAACTTCTGAAAACCCTTATCTGAGACCCTGGCTTTGCTGATCTTCTCATCTCAACTCCACCTTTTCACTGGCCATCCCCTCAATTGAGCCTCCTGAATTGCCCGCCTTTCTTCAAGATTCTGCTCAAATCAAAGTCTTTTCTTGTCTTCTCTTTGTCACTCAACATATTTTATGTGTCACCTCTTCCATGGTTTTCCTTTTCTTTGTATCCCTAATGCCTATAAGCACAAAGCTAGGCACATAGTAGGCTCTTAAAGAAGTATAAAGCTGATTGCTTTATAAATAGTAGGGCCTTCAGAAATGTGCTAAGTATGAACTGAATTTGAGTCAACAGCTGCTTTCAGAACAGAGGAAACACTCACAGAAGCCCCAGGCTTTCTCCACCATCCTCACCTGGATGTTCATTCTAATCCAGTGGCCTCCTCACCCTGGAAGTCCATACTGGTCTCCTCCTATATGCTTTTGCTGTTGTAGCTCCTTCCCCTGATCAATAAGCTTCTCCTGGAAGTTCCATTTTGGGAAGTGTGTGCATGTCATATTTCCTCTTCAAAATCTATCACCAGATCTTATGCCCCATGACTCACTGTGGGTACCTTCTTCCCAGTTGTTCTAACCATTTAGTTTCTTTTTTATATGTTGCTTTCCTCCCTTGGAATTTAAATTCCTTGAGGGCAGAATCAATTTTTTTCACTTTCTTACATTTATATCCTCAGTGTTAAGCACAGCACCATAGCAGGCACTAAATAAATGCTCTTGTTGTCTTGGGAAACCCAGATTTCTCAAAATACCATGGACAATTACACATATCATGAGATGACACTGTCTCCTATCTCTGAATTCACTTGATTCTATACTTTACTGCTGCAAAATTATTGGGGTGCTATTTCACATTCAAGAGCAATCCTAAATTCTAAACCCAGTCTCCATTCTGTGGTATAGAATTACCTATGAGTGCAATCTGATGGCTTTTCCATTTGCCCACTAAGATGAGCTTGGTTCCTTCTTTCTAATGTTTCTATTATTTCGTCTTTATCATCTGTTTTCTTGTTGGTTTAACCAAGCCTGGAAATTTAGTTCTTTTTTCAATTCCCTCTATCCTTTGAAAAAGTAATTTCTCTTTAAGGAAAGTCAAGAATACATTAGCAGCTTAGCACTTAGTGTGGTGCTTGCTACATAGTAGGTGCTTAATAAGTGCTAATGAATTGGGTCACAGAGAGTTGGACATGACAGAAATTCAACAACAACAAAGGAGAAAATCTTGAAGATCAAAAGATAAGATGTCTAGGAAGCAACAAAATCTTTAGGGAGGTCAAGAAGGTTCAGGACATAGACAAGATCATGGATCTAACTATTTTAAATATGATGATAACCTTGGTTATCCTCAGTTTATCATTTAGTTAGTGGTTTTAATTGAGTGATCAGACTAGAAAGCATTTACTTTCTGTCCAAAGTTAAATGGGAGGTGAGGAAATTATGGCAACAAGCAGAGGTTACTGTAGGAATCTGGCCTAAGATCAAATGAAGAATTTTTAAGGATTGAGACCTCAAACTGTTTATAAGAATTTCTATCAAGAAATAAGATAAAAAGAAAATATGATAGAAGAATCAAATTCTTAGAAGCAGCAAGAGTGGATGAGATCAAAGACATATATAAAAGAGGTTATTTGAATGAGGAAAACTACTGCAACCAGAGTCTTGGAATAAATGGAAGGATAATGGGGGATGATATAGAAAAATTTAAAGATATAGAATTGGGGACAAAAAAGTTCATGATAAATGACCTCCCTCAAATTTTTTTTTTATAAAATAGCTTTCAAGCTCTCTTCAGAAGGGAAAAGATAAAGGGTACTGCAGGATGTTTAAGGAAGGAAAAACCTCCCTTTCACCTCCCTTCCCCAAATAGAATGACCAATATGAAAATTAGGATTCAGGAAGAGATTCAGGAAAGAAGGATTCTCATGCCTCTGTGAAGACTCACTTAAGATTGTATAACATATTGTCATTGAATCAGTCACCTACATTGTACAACTTTCTCTAATGGAGAATGAGAGGATTCCTAATGTCATGTGTAGTCATTGGTTAAAGGCACAAAAAATTAAAGGGAATAGAACAGAACAGTATAGAGTTAAATTGGTCAATCACGGGGTCAAGATCAGGAAAGGGAGGAAAATGAGACCAAAGAAAGGGAGATTTATTGGAAGAAAAGGCAAGAGTGTAATTATTGGAGAATCTAGAATTAGATTTAGGAGCAATGAAGCAGAGGGAGAGATGGAAGAAAGGAATTATGAGAGTGCTGAGATTTATAGCATCATAATCCCTATGAGTGACAAATTTGAGATGAATATATAGATTTTGAATGTTTAATAAAATGAGAAGCCATGGGTACTGGCATATAAAGAGACATCAATCTATGTCCTGGAGTTCTAACACAGGAGGGCAGTGTACAAGATTCCAAGTTGCTCGACAGGGAAAAATAATTTAAAGTCCTATAGATTATGTCTATAGCCAATAGCTGGACAGGGTATTTTATATGGATGGAGGGAAGCTCAAAAGAAAAAAATTTGCTAAGTGATGGTAGTTAGAGAACATGAAAGTGAGAAGAACAAAGATTATTTTAAAGCCAGGCTCTGTGTACGAGAAGGAGCCTTGAGTGAGAGAAAAGCCAGGATTACGGGCCAACTAGAGGTTTCTACAGGTGCCAAAAGATGCAGAGGTATATCCAGGATCACTTGTGTATTGGACAACAGAGCCAGGATCCTTTCATGGGCACTGACTCCAAAGCCAGAGCTGTTTTATTCTCTGATAAACACTGCTTCCCTATAGAGGGTGAATCTTGATCTCATATGGAATCTCATAACTAAATATGGGGATTACAAAATTCTGATTTATTATCAGTAAATGTTTGCTTTGTAAACCTATTTTCTATATGTATATACCTAGGATCATATAAAAATTTCTCAGGTAAAAAGGGGTCATGTAAGTGGAAAAAGTTTAAGAAGCCCTGCGTGTGGATTGATACCAATGATAAATTTCATAGGATAAATGGCATAGAAGATTTCATCCAGGACGTGCTTGATCAGAAATAGGGATGAGTCAGTCATGTTGTGGGAATGGAAGAGGACAGAAAGACAATCTAAGTGCTGATTTCTGTAAAATATTAAGGAGAAAGAGAGGATAGATACTGAAGAGAAACAATGCAGGATTCCAGAAAGACACTGACCCTGGTAAAGAGACCAGGATTTATATCCCAGTTACTTATTACCTGCATGACCACAGACACAAAAATCAGTTGTTCTCCCCAGGTTTCTTGATCACTAAAATGGGGATAATTATATTGACATTTCTTACCTTACAGAGTTCTTGTAAGGAAAACACTTTGCAATCCTCAAAGAGCTACGTAAATGGGAACTACCTTTTATGTAAGAATACAGAATACAAGTGACAAAGAATTACACAAGATGAAAAGACACAAGTGGGCTATGATCTGTACCCAGAAAAAAGAGCACCATGCTAATGTAGATCCTTGAAGTAGTTTTTTTTTTAGCATATTAAGAAACTGAGGCACAGAGAATGAATAAAGAAATGAAACTGGGACAGGAACCTTGGATCTTCCATCCCTAACCTTGAGCTCTTTACAAGACCTGATGTGCCTCCACACACACCTGAAGTGACAGAGAACATATCATGGTTGGAATCATGGAAAAAATTTTCCTTTAGTTCAGAATGATTCCAGAAAGTGAGGGATCAGGAAAAGAGTTGGGCCTTTATATGAGCTCCAGCTAGAGAGCCTTGAAAAAGAGTGAACTTTGACACTGGCAAATTTGGGGCATGAGGGAAGGGGGGGGAAAGGGGCAGGTTTTATTAGCTTAAGTGGTGCTCTAGGATTGGGAGGTTAATAAGGAATACAGTCCTCTCACTGGCTCAGGAATTGCTGATCATTTTCCTTCCCGGAGACTGGACTCTCTGGTCCTTTTTCTCACTGTTTCCTGTAATCAGAAGAGACAGAGAAACTAGCTGCTACCCTTCACACCTGACTGTCCCACTGGGCAGTGAGCCAGCCAACCACCTGTCCAGGGGAAGCAGCCTCCCTCAAAGCTTGCAAGCTCCAAAGAAGGGGGAGGGAATTTCAGTGAGTGCTGAGACTTCGGACAGAACCCATAGAGGGAGGACACTACCACCCACAGCCTCCCAGAGCTCACTGCAATTGACTGGACTCTCTGGAGTCACCAATGCCCCAGCCCCAGCAGCTCCTGGGGCTGCTGTTGGCAACTATGTCTCTGGGTCGCCCAAGCCTCTGGGTGCTCGTGGTCCTGGGTATTGGGTGGCTGGGCTTGGGGCAGCATGTGGCTGAAGCAGCTGTCCGACATCGCTATGTAGCTGCTCAGATCATCAACTGGACCTATCGCCCTCAGACCAACGACCCAAGGTAACTGAAGTATGGGGACAATGGGAGAGTGAGAGCAGGAGAGAAGCTCACAGGAAGGTCACCTCATTATCTCTCTGGGAAAGACTCCTTGGGAAGCTCACTCTAGACCTGGCTATTCCCTCTTTTTAACTGCAATTGACAGGATATGATGTAACATCCTGGTCATGATGCAATCACTCCTGTAGTCATGCACTTTGTTACTTGGGGAACACTTAATTATTAAGTATGTTGAGCTGGGATCTTTGTGTTTGTAATAAATGCCATTTTATTAGCGAATTCAATTATTCAATATGGGTAAATTATAAAATATTGAGCATAAACTGTTCCATTTAACCATATTGTCAACATCCTTTTTTGAATTGCCAAAGTAAAAATTATTCCTATCTATTTGATTGCTTTTAAAAACTCTTTATATTTTGTGTCCATTATTATCCATGGATCTCAGGTGATAGTGTGATACAATAGAAAAAACATTGGCTTAGGAATTAAAGGATTTGGGTTCAAATTCTGTTTTTGACAGTAACTACTTGTGTGACCTTTTTAGTCAGTCACAACTGGGTCTCAGTAGTCTCATCTTTGAAATGAGAGAGCTGAACTAGAAGACCTTTAAGGATCATCTCTCCCAGTCTGAACTCTAGGATTTTATTATCTATATGTTCTAAAAAGTCCAGATACAGATTTTAACATACAAATCCAAATTGCTTGTTATCATCATTTGATTTCTAATTTATGTAAGGTGCCAAAAAAAATCACTGTGAGAAAAAGTAATGGATTAATGATTTTATGTTGGGGTTTTTAAAATTTTGCTTCCTCAAAGCTACTTGGTACATGCTTATAAGAGAGTACTGTCCCACTTAGATTGGCCATTTTATTAGTCAAATCTTGATTAAAATGCATGTATATAGGACAGGGTGTTAGAATTTAAAAAGATTTTGTTTGCTTTTCAAACTGGTCTCACAGCTTAAGAGACTTTCAAAGGTGAAATGGAAATTCTCTAGAATAATTGGGATCAAAAAGCAAAGCTATAGTAGGTGAGAATTCTATTTTATTTTTAAACTGGGCCAATGGGGATATATTTTACTTATTTCAACCTAAAACCACATCTTAGGCAATTGGGAAAGACATGTTCCTCTTTCAGAGTTACAAAATCAGCGTTATATGCCAAGATCATGTCAAAATTTTCTGAGTCCTTTAGATTACAAAATATCTAGTTTGATCTTTAAATAACTAAAATTCTCCACTTAAAAATGTAATGATATTAAATGAATGTTAATGGGATTGAAGTATAAGATGATAATCTACTTTTATATTAACACATTTAGGGACCTGCTATTAATAGAAGATTCAAAGAAAACAATCATACTTTCCTGCTTATCTGGAGGAAACTAATTTGGTTGTAACTGGGTCTTGTTTATACTGGATTCAAGCCTAGTTAATAACTAAAGTACCATGAAACTTTTCTGCAGAGACCCATTCCATCATGGTTAGCTTGTGAGGGGGCTGTTGGTTCTGTCCTCCAACCACTGCCCTCTAAAAGAGTTTCCACCTTAGTCCTACAAAGAGTAAAATTGGTGCATCTGTTACTGAAGCCCCATAAAACTTATGGCAAGGAGTAATACTCTGAGACCATCAGGCCACTCAGATTTCTTTGGTGGAAAGAACTTAGGGGAAAACCTGGCTCATTAAATTGGAAAAGCTGCCTAACTGTCCTCCCATTATAGCCAAAACTTAGTTGGAGAATCTAAGTGACTTTTCAAATAACTAGATAATTTTGGAGAAAGAAATGGCAAAAACACTCCAAATCTTTGCAAAGAAAATCCCAAATGGAGTCACAACTGAAATCACTGAACAAGAAAACTTTTAGAGAAAAATCATGATAGTGTCAATTCTTTCCCCAAAGTTTAGTGCAAGAGAACAAACATGCTAGAGGTTTTTATTTTATTTACATACATAGGAACTCAAATGACCTGTGGGAACAAAATATTATGTTTACTTTTTGCCCTGAGATAAGTTTTAAAAATGAAAACAAAACTTATTGAATGACTTCAGAAAACAATACTTAAGAGTTGGAAGGGACTTTAGTCCATTGTGCATTTCATACCTGTAAATTAATCTGTCCTCTCTCCTTCAACACTTTTGCTTGAAGATCTCCTAAGAAGCCCATTCTGCTTTAGAATAATTATAATTGTTAAGCTTTCCTGACATTTCAGTCTACTTGCACCTAGTCATGTCTCTTGGGAATAGGTTGAACATATAAACATCCTTCCCTAGAAGAGCCGTGTTAGTACTATACCTGTATATTGCCATCAAGTCTCTCCATAAATCTTGTCTTCTGGCTAAACATACTTAGTCTTTTTAAAAGAACCTCTTATGTATGATCTGAAGTCTCTTTACAATTCTGGTTGTGTTTATACCACATTTGGCTTTGGAATCTCAGCTAGTTCCCTACCTCTCACTCCTTAATCTTGTCCAATGTTTATCAACTTAGATCTTTTATTCAGTTTTCCCTCCCTTCTTTCCACTCCATTCATTCCTTGGGGGCAAGAACTATGCCATTTTTATCTTTGCATCTCCAGAGCCTAGAACATTTTCTGGAACATAATAGGAACCAATGTTTACTGAATTGGAAAAATGAAATTAAAAAAGTAAATAAAATATCCTTCCTACAAGTTATTACAAAAGATGTCTTGAATCATAAAGGTATATCCATAGAAAAGCTTTTAAACAGAACTTTTGTGTTTCATGCCTAGTTTAAATCCTTCAGAACCAACCTTTAAGAAAATGGTCTACAGAGAGTATGAAGCAGGTTTCACACAAGAAAAACCAAGATCGGACATTTCAGGTAAATCTCAAAAAACAAATTGTAAAGCTATACATCTTTGAGAGGGTTAGACTGATTGACATCCCTTGTGCTCTACTGTCAATATTATTTTTGTCTTTCATTCTCAAAAAGGACTATAACATCAAGGAGGTGATGTCATGACTTGGAAATGAATTGGATTTGAGTAAAAGAGGGCTGGGCAACATCACTAGTCTCACTTTCTCCTCCAGAGTCATCTCAGTCCAGTGGTCAGATAGAGATCTGGATGACTGGAGATGGCTGGGGATGCAGTGGGAAACCCTGGCCTTTTTAAGCAAAGGATCTCAGTTTGACTGAGACAATACCCTTTAAGTGATTAAGGCTGATTAGGAAATGGGGGGTGCAAGAGGAAGGCCCCTGCTCACATTGGATAGATGGTTCCACCATGGCAAATTACAAGAAGACAGAGACATGATTTGTACCAGTTAGATGAGTTACAAACAGCATGAATGGAGGGAGTACTTTCAATGTTGAGATGACAGATCCATCAAAACACCAAGCAATCAGCAAAGAGTGGGGGCTTCAGATTCTCCAAATTCGTCTAAAATAGAACCTACTTGGATTAATGGAGACCTAGCTGGAGCTAGCTTGTACAATGCTTTAAGATTTGGCAAAGCATTTTTATGTTAACTCATTTGGTCCTCTTAACAATCCTGTGAGGTGGATGCTATTATTATTACCATTTTGAAGAAGAGGAAATTATGTCACCTGCCTCGGTGACCACTCAGTTTCTGTCAAGCTGGTAGGTGCTTGTGTTCCTTTACCTTAACTGAAGGACAACTAGATGGCCCAGTGGAGAGAGCGCTAGAAAGGCTCATCTTCATGAGTTCCAATCCAGCCTCAAACACATAGTGGCTGTGTGACTCCGCAAGAGTCACTTTACTCGTCTCAATTTCCTCATCTATCAAATGAGTTGGAGAAAGAAATGGCAAACCAATCCCAAATGTGGCCAAAAGAGTCAAACATGAGTAAAAAATGATTGAACAATGATCTTCTAAAGCTGACATTCTATGATTCTCAACAGGAGCATATTAATAATGCTGAAACTAGGGCTAAGTGAGATGAACAGACACATGTTACTTCCCCTTTTAATGGAAATTGGTTTTGTTTGTTCTTCTAATTTTCCATTTTCTTCCTTTTCTATGTCTCCTACTTTCCATTCTAGCCCATTGGAGCCAGTTTTGAATTGCTTGGCAGAACTAACTCTTAAATTTTCAGTGTGAGCACTGGCACCTCAGAAATTGGCAAATCAGACTTAAATCAGGTTTAATTTGTTATTTTGTTGATTAGTTCAACTTAAGAAAGTCAGCCGATTAATGTTTAAGTGCCTACTATGTGCCAAACGCTGTTCTAAGCTCTTATTACAAAAATGGCAATCAATTTAATGGGGTAGACAACATGCAAATGAATGTACAAATGAGCTATAAACAGAATAAATTGGCTGAAATCAAGAGAGGGAATTCAGGAGAATTAAGGGGGATGAGGAAAGGGTTTTTTGGTAGAAGGAGGAGATGAAGATAAGGAAGAACATTCTAAGTATGAAGGAAGTCAGTGAAAATGGCTGGAAATGAGAGTTAGGAGATAAGAATCTAGTTTGAGAAATAGCAAGGAGTCCAGTGTCACTGCATTAAAGAGTACTTCTTGGGGCATAAAGTGTTAGAAGACTGAGAAAGTTGGGATGGACTAGGTTAAACGGAGCAAGGGTTCCCGTGGTGATAGGGAGCCATAGAAGTTTATTCAGGAGGGATGACATGATTTGACTTGAACTTTAAGAAAATCAATTTTGTGACTAGGTATTCAGACTAGAGTGGGGGGGGGGAGAGAGAAGGACGTCTGTGTGTGTGTGTGTGTGTGTGTGTGTGTGTGTTTTGGGGTAGACTATTAGAGAAGAAAAGGGGACATGTGAGACATGCTAACAAAGGTAAAATAAGTAAACTTTGGCAATAAATTGGATATAGAAAGAGAATGTAGATTGTGAACCTAGGAGACTACGAGGATGATGAGAGAGAAAATGCTAATAATTCCAATTAAACTTAGAAGTTTGTCTTGCTTAGACTTTTTTTTTCCCCTTAGGAAGGCTGGTTGTTAAACATTTTCTAGCACATATGTGCTGACCTCCATACTTTCAGCTTGGTCTAAGGGGTGTAATTTGAAAGATAGGTTCATTCATAGATTCATAGAGTTGCAATGGGACAATGATCCAATCTTATGCTATAGATATGGAAACTTGGAGTTGAGGGATAGTCACATAGCCAGAAAGCAGCAGTCAAGACTAGATCCCTAGTACTCAGGCTTTTGGTATGATGCTTTTTTTCACTATCCTCCCACTGTGGGGAATATTTGTAAATTTGGGGATACATGCCTTGAAAGGGTTCATTGAGGTCGAGATATATGTAGGATCCAGGGAATCTACTCTGGGCTGGAAAATGTCTAGTTTTGCTTCTTCATGCTAGAAAGGAGTTGTGAAATACTTATGCATGGAGAATGTTTTGAGAACAAAAAGTGGCTTATTTTGTATTGTTTATGGCTTCCATTCTCTTAAAACAAGAATAGACTAGTTTATTGATCTACCTTTATGAGTCCGTAATTAAATGTTTGAAGTAGTTAATCAGACTATTGGTTTTCTGAGGGCAAGAATTATTTCTCTTTTTTGTCTTTGTGCAACCCCACTCCCTTCTTCAAGATTTAGCAGAGAGCCTTGTACCTATTAGATGCTTAATAAATGCTTGCCGGATTGAATTTTTGTAATTAGTCTCCTTTTTTTAGGCCTTTTGGTCCCCTATTTAGTGCTTTCCTCTCTGAAGTTTCCCCCTTTAACCTCTCTGCATCTTTATGTATTTATATTTATGTACAATATGTATTCTCCATGATACTGGAACTCATTGAAAGTAGGGAATGCTTGTGCTTTGTTTAGCAGTCTGCCTGAACAATCACTTATTGATTAATGAAAGGGAGGAAGAAAGGAAAAGTCTTAAAAAATCAGAAAACTAATTAAGGGCTTATCCACAGCACAAATATCTCCCAAGATGCCTTCTTCACAAGCCCAAACACACATTGCTTGAGAAGAGCAACTCCCTTGTTTTGTTTTAATTAAGAGGCTGAGGGAGATATTCAAACCTAACGTTTGAGTAAGGGATCTTCACAAAGCAGGTGCCTGGGAGATTTGCTGTGAATGACCTGATTTTCCAGCTTTATGATCTCACAGACACGGGCCAACAATGTCATGGTGATTAAGCACCCTGCACTACAGGGGATGGAACTTTGAGTACAACAAATACTTTAGCTGGCAAGAAACTTGCTTTAGTATAAACCCCAGGGCATGGGAAGCAAAAGTTGTAGACAGCAGGGGATGGAGCAGTAGACCAAAGGATCGCAAGTCAATTTGACAAGCATTGATTAAGCTCTTGCTATGTACAAGGCACTAGGGGATAAAGATGAAAAATGCTCCAATGCTGAAACAATCCAATAAGCATTTATTACATTCCTATTATGTGCAAAGACAGAACCAAAAATATTCCCTGACCTCATTTCAGTCATATTGGATTCTTTGTGACTCCATTTTGGGGTTTTCTTGGCCAAGATACTGGAGTGGATTGCCATTTTCTTTCCAGCTCATTTTATAGATGAGAAATTGAGTTTTCTCTTTCTAACAAGTGATTTTCCAGGCTCTTGTTGAGTGTCTGGGGCCCAGATTTGAACTCATGAGCATAAGTCTTTCTGATTCTAAACCCAGATCCCTGACCTCAAAAAGGTCACAGAGAAAAATGAGAGGTCAGGAATTAGCAACCATTTAGGGAGGTAAAGAGCAAATACAATTCCAGAAGTCAGGGGGAGCCAGATTAAAAGTCAGCTTTAGCACAGAAAGGCAGGCAGAAGGAAATCAGAGAGACAAACCACAACCCAAGAGAAGCCATAGTCCATGAGGCAGCATGGGGACCACTGGACTTGGAGGCAAGAGACCTCAAACGGCTAGTTCCTAGCTGTGTGATCAAGTCACTTTAATTATCTGAGGCTGTTTTCTATCTGCAAGATGGGTATACTTGCCCTACATATGTTACAGAGTGGTTGTGGAGAAAGTGTTCAGTAAAGTGCTATCTTAATGTCTTTCTCCCAAAGCCCCAGAATAATCATTGAAATCAACTGCTTGCCTCTTGTAGGATTTTCTATAATTTCTGTAATATAGAAGCCAATTCTATGGCTTGTTTTGACAGGCAAAAACTGGGCATTTATAACAGCTAGGTGAGATTGTGAGTGATCCTCTGATTAGCTGTAGGACTTGTTAACTAAAAAGTCAAGCCCTTCATCCCACAAGTACTAAAGTAGTGGAGACTTCATAAAGAATAGAAAATAATCCTAGGGATGGGAATTAGACCTGTGATTTCATTGGTATGGGAGACTCTAGGTGAGAAAACTCATTCTGTTCATGTAGACTGGTAGGTACCCTTTATGCCTGGGGAATTGAGAGGATGGTAATGAAGACAATGCTAATAATTCCAATTCAACTTAAAAATTTGTCTTGCTTAGACTTTTTTTTTCCCTGTGAAGAGCTGTTACCTGGGACACTGATGTCAATGACTTGCCTAAATATATAGCCAGTATGAGTCACAGATAGGATGGGAACCCTGATTTTCATAACTTCAAAATTTTCTTAATACATCCATGCCTTTAAATTTTAAGAGTTTTAAAAATATATTATATATATATAATATTATATATTATATATAAAATTGCAAGATATTCCAGAGTTATCCCCAGTGTCCCTAATGCTAATAATACTTTATCTCTGAGATTATTTCCAAGCTCTCCTTTACACATCTTATTTGTACACAGTGGTTTGCATGTTGTCTGTCCCATTAGATTGTGAGCAACCTGGGAGAAGATACTTTTACTTTTTCCCTTTCTTTGTATCTCTAATGCAAACTTAACAGTTTCTGACTCATAATTAACACAATGAAAGTTTGTTGCTTATTCACTTACAAATGGGGCTTATGTTTACTGATAGAATACAGAAAGTATCAGATTTATAATCAGAGATTATGAGTTCAAACCTTGACTTCCATTTACTATTTTTATGGCCTTAGGCAAATCACTCAGTTATTCTGAAACTCCAGTTTCTTCATTTGCAAAATGGGGGGAGGGGGGAATATTGAGTTAAATGATTGCTAAAATCTCTTCTAAAACTATGTTCCTATTATATGTTACTAATTAGCTGTGTAAACTTGAGTTAATTTTTTTGACCTTTTTAGGTATCAGTTTCCTCATCTGAAAAAAAAGATCTCTAAAATCTCATCCTATGGATCACAGTCTAAAAAAATCTTGTTCAATAAATAGTCAGCAAAAAAGCAGATTTTTCACTTTTTGTCCTCATACAATAACCAATCAGTAACTACTCAGAAATGGGGAGCATTTTTCCAATTGCCTTTTTTTAATCTCAAAAGTATTTTCCATGAAAAATACTTCTGGGATTCATTTTAGGTATTTTTTAAATATCAGATAGGATTTTTTTCCTGAGTCAAAAAGGGCAATACTAGAGGGGGGAAAATATAGATAATGGTAATAATGGGCCATTAATGGGGGAGGACTCTTGGATACTGTTTTCTAGTCCTGTTTTGACTTCTTGTGTAACCCAGGCCAGTTTTACTTCCCTATTAATAATACCTGTAGCTAGTATTTGTATCAGGGCAGCTGGGGAGTACCATAGTGTAGAACACCAGCCTGAAGTCAGGAAGATTCATCTTCATGAGTTCAAATCTCCCATCAAACACTTACAAGCTGTAGGAACCTAGGCAATTCTCCTTCTTTCCTCTTCTGTAAAATGAGGACATGGCAAATCACTGCAATGTCTCTGCCAAAAACAACAACAACAACAACAACCTAAGTGGAGTCATGAAGAGATAGAACTGAAAAATGGCTAAACAACAAAAATGTTTACATAATGCTTTAAGTTTGCAAAGCATCTTACCTGTGTTGTCTCATTTGATCCTCCCAACAACCTTCTGAAGTGGATGTTTTTATTATTCCCATTTTGCAGAAGAAAAAGTAGAGGTTTAAAGAGGGTGATTTGTCCAGTATCACATAACTAGTGAGTATCTGGGGCAGGATTTGAATTCAGGTCCCACACTATATTGCCCTAACCATTTAACTAGCTGCATTCATTCCTAACTCAGGGCCAGTGAAGGGTAACAAGTGACTAGTTCTGTGACAAAGCTCAACAAAGCCAGGATAACAGTTATTGCTAGAAATTGTGTATTCATGTCATTTGTCTGGTGATCTTGAACATATTTACATTTTACCTTCTCATTTATCATAGGACTTCTGGGACCTACCCTTTTTGCTGAAGTTGGAGACACCTTGAAGATTCACTTTAAGAATATGGCTAAGAAGCCTTTAACCATCCATCCCCAAGGAATCGAATATAACAAACTGTCTGAAGGTAAGAAGAATTCAATATTTCCTAGTACAAAAGACAGAAGATTACAGTTTCCTATCCATATTAAATACTCTGGAACACAATCATCAATCTGTTAGAAAGGGTTTTTCTTCCCAATTGGCTCAGAGTGAAAAATGAATAATTCTTCTGTGAAAAGGAGAATATTCTGAAATTATGCACATTCTACAGTGATATCTCTACAACTTTTGGAACTGTCTGTATACTCAGATTATTCTCCTCTGACTTTCCTCACCTGTAATTTTCTGACCCAATGATCTCTGAGGTGTGCTCCTCATCAAAGCTTCACTGGCTTCCTTTAAGTCTCAGCTAATGTCTTTCTGTAAGAAACCTTTCCCAGTCTCTGAGACAATCTCCCAGTTACCCTATTTCTTTAGTTCTTTTTTGCCTTCTCCATTAGTCCATGAATTTGCCAAGAGCTGAAAGTTTTTGGAGAGTGGGAGTTGATATTGGCTTTATTTTTATGTCCAGCCTTTAGTTCTAGAAGTGATATATATATAGTTAAATCTGTTTTTCAGTCACATCCATCTCTCTATGACCTCATTTTGGTGGGTTTTTTCTTTTTCTTTTTTTTTTTCTTTCTTCTTTTTTTTTTTTTTTTTTTTTTGGCAAAGAAACATTTCTTAAGCACCTGCTCTGTTCCAGAATGATTTAGTTCAATTGAACAAGCATTTGTTATCTGGAAAACAATAGGATTGCAAAAAGCCAGCAGAGTTTCATGATAGGTGACCTTTTTTCCCCCTTAGCTTTTATTTGTAGAGGGACTTTTTAGCAAAATTCTCCTAACAATTTGAATTGTGACAAAGCATCTGGAGATAGATAGTTGGTTTCCCCGCCTTTGGTTGGTTTTGAGGCAAAACCTAGATGAGCACTTTTTAGCTCTACTTTTCCAGTGGAAACAGAAAGGATTCTTGCTTTCCATTGAGATCATGTCCAAAACTGAAAATCTACATGTTCCAATCTATCAGATTTCTTTGTCCATTCAGAGTTATTTTTTTCCTATATGATCATGATGCTTTCTCTGTTCTTTTTTCTTTCCTTTGAATTATGTCATTATTACTATTGAATGTTAATCATAATTAATAATACTGATCATTAAAATTAATAATTGAGCTGGTTTATTATAAAATTAATTATAAGTAGGTTTGTTATTAATTGTTAGTATAAATAAATAGTAATGTTAGCTAGCATTTATATGTAACTTTAAGGTTTTTAAAGAATTTTACAAATATTTTCTCATAATCCTCACAGCAATCTGGTTGGGAGGTAGATGCTATGATTATGCTAGATTAAGGTCTTTGTATATTTCTTTTCCTCGTGCCTTTTAGATCTAATTGAATTTTGATATTTTTTCACTCAACTATTCTACAATATCATACATCCATCATGTTTCCAGCAGTAGCAATGTATAATATTACAACAACTAAGGAAAAGGTTACTTCATTACAAGAGCACTCTGTGTTTTAAATACAAGAAGGTGTGTGTGTGTGTGTGTGTGTGTGTGTGTGTGTGTGTGTGTGTGTGTGTGTGTGTGTTGAATTTTGAATCCTGGTCCTCGCCTTTGCTCAGTGAAGGAACCAGGGGTCATTGTTCCTCCTTTTTTTTTATTCTTTGTTCCTATAGAACATAGCTCCAATCTGGTAATCATTAACTGACAACAGTTCAAAATACTCCACCTCCACATAGAATGAATTGTCCATGTGTATATTACTAACTTTTCATTTCTCTTTATCTCAACCCAATATGTACATGGTTCATGTTAAAGAGAGTAGTTAACTTGGAAATTGTTATAGTCTAATAATGCTATATTCCAGTATCCTAAATTTCATTCTTCACTATAGCATAGAGGTTACATTGTTTATTTTACTTATACAGCATATTAAAATAAAGTACTAAGAATTCTACTTAGCTACTATCAGAAAATGCTTTTCTTTATAATTATTTTTATTATTGTGGGAATTTTTCACTTGAAAATTGTTGAAGGAATAAGTATTCAAATCAGGGTTTTGGATCCAATCTCTTTAAAATTGGTCACCAAAAAATAGAATCAGAATTGGAGTTTCAGAGATTACTACTCGTGTTAATTAAATACTCAAGCTCTGAATTAACTTGAATACTGGAAGATACAGTTCAGCACATGCAGAACATTTTTCCCACAGTGGGAAGGACTGAAACTATCATGAGTTCTAAGCCAAGAGTCAGGTTTCTGCCAAGCAGGAAAAATCCTTGGCTTATTAGTAGTGGCAACAGCATCTGACCTTAAAGGATCTGACCATTAAGGAGTCATATGGTTCTGATTTTGTAGCAGAGAAAAATGAACTATGTACACCTAGGACATGGGGTCCTGGGTAAGCCAGATTCAGATGGTTCAGAGGGGCAGGTATTTCAATGAAGCTTCTGAAGTGAGGAGAGTAGTAAGATGGACCAACGGAAGGTCCTCCTTCTCGGTGTGATCATACTATGAAGAAAGCCAAAATTCCAAAGAGTGGGGATTGCTAACTCCTCACTTCCCCAGCCAAGCCCATCTCAGAGTTTCCATTGGAAAATCTAAGCTATAATCTCAAGCAAATAATTAAAGCTTTCTAAGCATCAGTTTCCTGATCGTAATATTCAAGATTTAGATAATCTAAAAGAACTTTTAGTTCTTGGTCTGATTATCCTAGGAGTTTATTACCTCCTGAGATGCCTATTTCACTTTTGGATCATTCTCATTAAACGTACAGTTTTCTCTGCAATACATGAAGGTGAAATCTGCATTTCTGTAACAAGAGCAAGTACTGATGGTTATAAGGTTTGTAAAGCCCTTTACAGATATTATCTCATTTTGTAACTTCTACCCATAGTTCTGCTTTTTGGGGGCCCTGCAAAACAAGCTTTTTTTTAAGTTTCATGCCTTATATTTTACACAAACATTGGTCTTGAAAGAATATAAAGTAGCAAAAAGATTTTTGTAACTTTTACATGATATGAGAGTAAATTTATAAGAGAGAAACTAGAAATATTTAGGAAAACAATTTGGAACCAAGAGATACACTGCAATTGAACTGTTCATCCTTAAGTCTATATTGAAAATAAGCAATAAGAACTAAGGTGATAAAATAAGGTGAAATAAATATTAAACAAAAAAGGCAACAGAGATACCACAAGGAAGTGATTCTAGGATCTGAAGACTTTAAAATGCAAAATAATTTTTAAATGTATTTTAAGAAATAGTTGACCTTTTATATACCATATAGTCAGTCAGTTAACAAATATTTATTAAGCACCTACTAAGAGGCAGATACTGGGCAAAAATCTGGGTATACAAATACAAATGCATATAATCTCTATCCTCATGGAAATTAAAACCCAGTGGAGCAACATAATACAGAAAAGAAGTAGGGCACTGAGGGACTGAGAGTGGGAAAGAAATGTATCTGACTTAGAGGTATGATGGAAGGCAAGATGAAGAAATCCAAAAGAATGTAGTTTAGTAAAAAAAAAATGAAAAGATAACTGTCCTAGGGATCTCCCTTAAATGGAGGTTTGGAGAGGAGCTCTCCACTCTGCTTGCCATTCAGAGAGGTGTTGGAGCAGCAGGCACTGTGATGTAGAAGTATCAAAACTGATGTGATCTTAAAGGATCATAAAATTGTTTATTGTGTTTCTCTTTAGTCTTGCATTTGAAAGTCAATTTTTTTGTATTAAACTGGTCTTTTCATCAAGGATGCTTGAAAGTCCTCTATTTAATTGAATATCCTTTTTTTCCTTTGAAGGATTATACTCAGTTTTGCTGAGTGGATGATTCTTAGTCATAATCCTAGCTCCTTTGACTTCTGGAATGTCAAGCTGTAAGCCTCTGATAATTTAATGTAGACATTGCTAAATCTTATGTTATTCTGATTGTGGCTCCATGGTACTTGAATTGTTTCTTTCTGGCTGTTTGCAATATTTTCTCCTTGATCTGGGAACAATAATAATACATATATATGTATTATATGCATATATATAATTGGCTGTAATATTCTTCAGAGTTTCCATTTGGGGATCTCTTCAGTAAGTAATGGGTAGATTCTTTTTACCCTCTGGTTCTAGAATGTCAGGGAAATTGATAATTTCTTAAAAGATAATGTCTCAGCTACTTTTTGATCATGACTTTCAGATAGTCCAATAATTTTTAAATTATCTTTCCTGAATCTATTTTCCAGGTCAGTTGTTTTTCTAATGAAATATTTTGTAGAGAGCCAAACTGTGGAGAAGTATACTTGAAAGAAGTATACTTGAAGCAATTCCATCAGTGGAATTGATGAGACAATGGTTATCTAGTACATACTATATACTTAGTACTTAGCATGGTGATGTAATAGTTCTATAGTTGATGTAATTGTAAGAGGGTATTTAAACTGAGGACAAAGTCAGCCACAGACATTCTATCTTTGATCATCCTTATGGTGGCTCCCCTGCTTCCTGAACTGACAGATCAGCAGAATGCTGGCAGAGGAGACTGGTCAAACAATGACAGACAGAGACTGTGAAAGGGACAATAAAGCCTTTGGACTTTATTCCTGACTATTTTCATGGTGATTATTCTTCTGAGACCAAGACTGGTCTCAAGGCTCTTCAGAAATCTAGCCCGGACATTACAATATTTTACATTGTCTTTTACTTTTTTCAGATTTATTTTATATCTTATAAAGTTGTTAGCTTCTATTTGCATAATTCTAATTTTTAAGGAATTATTTTCTTCAGTAAACTTTTATATCTCCTTTTCCATTTGGTTAATTCCATTTTTTTCTGGCTGAGGCAGTTGGGGTTAAGTGACTTGCCCAGGGTCACATAGTTAGGAAGTGTTAAGTGTCTAAGTCCAGATTTGAACTTAGGTCTTCCTGACTTCAGGGCTGGTTCTCTATCCTTACTTTCACTTTTTAAAGAATTTTTTTTTCCTTCAGTGAATTTTTGTGCCTCTTTTTCCATTTGGTCAGTTCTGTTTTTTAAGGAAATTATCTTCTCATTGACTTTTTTGTACCTTCTTCATTATTTGGCCAAGCCAAATTTGTAAGGTTATTTTCTTCAGTAATTTTTTGCTTCTCCTTTACCAAGTTACTGATCATTTTTTATGATTTTCTTGCATCACTCTCATTTCTCTTCCCAATTTTTTCTCTGCTTCTCTTGTTTTTCAAAATTCTTCTTGAGCTCTTCCATGGTTTGAGACTAATTCATATTTTTCTTGGAGGCTTTGCATGTAGGAACTTTGACTTTGTTATCTTTTTCTGAGTGTGTATTTTGATCTTCCATGTCACCATAGTAACTTTCCGTGGTTAGAATTTTTTTCTGTTATTTACTCATTTCCCCAGACTATTACTTAACTCTTTGTTAAAGTAAGGCTCTATCTCCAGGGTGGAGGGTGCATTGTCTCAAGCTTCAGGGACTTTGTGCAATTCTTTTTTGAGATACTTCTAGGAACCTGTAAGTTTCCAGTTCTTCCAAAACAGTATGATTTAAGGAGAGGTGTTTACTTTTCTCCCAGTCTGTGCTTTGATCTACTCTTTTCTGCCCTGAAACTGAGGAGGGTCCCCACTCTACTGTATGCTCTGCTATACTAGTGTTCTTCCTTGCTTGGGACTGGCACTCAGGACTGTGATCTAGATCTGAATATGTACAAAGGAACTGCACTAGCAGAGAGACCGCTGTAATCTCCTTCTGACCAGTCGTTAGACCCCTTAACATCTGTTACTCTGGAAACAACCACTGTGCCTATTGTTTCTGTTACTGTTAAGCCTTGCTCCTAGTTTTCTGAGGCTTGTTCTGTGCTGGATTGTGCTACACTCTTACTTTGAGGCAACAGACCTTTCCTGTTGCCTTTCTAAATTGTCTTGGCCTGGAAAATTAATTTACTCCATCTTTTTATGGATTCTGCTATTCTAGAATTAATTTAGAGTCATTATTTAAAGGGATTTGTAGGGGTTTGGGGGAGAGCTTGAGCAAATCCCTGCTTTCACTTCTTCATCTTGGCTTTATCCCTCTCAAAACAAGTCCTATACTTCTAGATGACAATCTTTCCAATCCTCACTTTAAAAACAGCAATTACGCTATCAAACTGTTCCTGAGTCTTCTCTCCAGGTTAAACATCCTTATTTCCTTCAGCTGAATTTCTTATCCTTGTGGATCTCCTTTAAATATGCTTTAATTGGCAAGTGTTCTGAGAATGTGGCAGCTACAATTGAACAGGACACTTTGCACATAGCCTGACAAGGCAAAGAACAAGGAAAGCATCATTTCCTGCATTCTGGATTCCATGTCTGTCTTAACACAGTCTAAGATTTCATGGACTTTTTTTGTTGGATTGGTTGATTGATTGCAGGATTTTGAATTGGAAGGGATATTAAAAATGTTTTAATTTGATCTCTTTATTTTAAAATTTCCTCATCTATAATCCAGGTGGCTGTACTCTGGACATTCTCTAATTTATTAGGAAAGGGGAGGTGAAAGCAGATAAGGATTTATATAGCATCCACTATGTGCCAGGCAGAGTGTGAAGCACTTTTCAAATTTGTTTTACTTGATCTTCAGAACAACCCTGGGATA
Source organism: Sminthopsis crassicaudata (assembly GCF_048593235.1). Lineage (NCBI taxonomy): Eukaryota > Metazoa > Chordata > Mammalia > Dasyuromorphia > Dasyuridae > Sminthopsis > Sminthopsis crassicaudata. The sequence goes on along the minus strand of NC_133620.1, from coordinate 57,599,846 downwards.
TATGTACTATGGACAAAATGTTAAGCTACAAACCAATAGGAATCTGAGGATGGAGGTGAGGAAGATGTACGTACAATTTTTTTTCTCAGTGGAAGTAAAAGTTCCTTTTAGATCATACAAATTGTAATGAGATAGATTTCTCATAAAGTAGTGGGATTTCCCTTATTAGAGCTTTTAGTTAGGGCTTAGTTAGGTTCTTATTATAATATTCTACAACTGGTTACTGTTTCAGAGATTGAATTACACTTTGAAGAGGAAAAGAGTTTGGGGAAAGCAGGTGTAGTTTGTACAGTCAAACTTTCAGCGTAGAAAATATTTCTCTTTCCCTCCTTCCTTCTCTCTCTCTCTGTCTGTCTCTTTCTGTCTCTATCTCTGTCCCTGTCTTTCTCTGTCTCTCTGTCTCTGTCCCTGTATCTCTCTATCTCTCTGTTTCAGTCTTTGTCTGTCTCTATGTGTTTGTGTTTGTGTGTGCCCTCACATAAAATCTGTTCATGACATTCCCCCCACAAATATGAATCTTAAGTATACTTTGGCAACTTCAGAAACACATTGTGACAAGAGTAAACAGATTTTGAAGCAGAATGTGGAGTCTTGTAGCAAGCCAAGAAATTAAATAAATATAAAATCAAGGGTTAGCACAAGGGACTTTTGTACTTTGTTATCTTTAAGGTGATTGCTTTTTTGTTTTCAGTTTGGAGAAGTAATTTTCTATTGTTGTTTGGAAATTGTAGTCGTGTCTGACTCTTTATGACCCCATTTTAGGGTTTTCTTGGCAGAGATACTGGAGTGGTTTGCCATTTCCTTCTCTAGCTCATTTTACAGATGAGGAAACTGAGGCAAACAACAGGTTTAAGAAATTTGCCTTGTCACATAGCTAACAAGTGCCTAAGGCCAAGTTTGAACTCATAAAAATGAATCATTCAGACTCTAGGTCCAGCACTTTATCCACTGTGTCTCTTGGTGTCTACAAAACCAAAGTTAAATCAAATTGTCATAAATCTAAAAGCTTCTTTCATCAGTTCCTCTTAAGAAAACAATATTTAAGTGCCTACTTAAATTTTTTTGTTTAATTTTTTTCTGGTTGTAAATGTATATAAATTTTTTCAACACACATTTCTTTATGAATCATGTTGGAAGAGAAAAATCAGAACAAAAGGGAAAAACCATGAGAGAGGGGAAAAAAAAACAGAAGAAAGAAGTGAACATAGCATGTGTTGATTTATATTCAATCTCCATAGTTCTCTTTCTGGATGCAGATAGCATTTTCTATCCAAAATTTATTGGGATTGCCTTGGATTACTGAACCATTGAGAAAAACCAAGTCTTTCATAGATAATCATTGTACAATCTTGCTATTACTATATACTATGTATTTCTGGTTCTGCTTGTTTCACTCAGCTTCATTTCAGATAAATCTTTCCACGCCTTTCTAAAATCACCTTGTTCATCATTTTTTATAGAGCAATAGTATTCCATTACCGCCATTTCCCAATTGAGGGTCATCTACTCATTTTCCAATCCTTGGCCACCACAAAAAGAGCTGCTGCAAACATTTTTGCACATGTCCTTTTCCCTCTTTTATGATTTTCTTGGAATACAAACTCAAAGACAAAGAGATAGGGATTAACTGTGAGAGAGGCAAGGAGGAAAAAATTTAGCCAAAGTACTCATCTGTATTTGAATCCTCAACTTGAAACTTTCAGATTTTATAAATGTGAACCTATGGCACTAATCTACTCTTTATAAGTACTGTTAAATACCTACTGTATGCAAAGGAATTTTCTTACTGAGTATTCCTTATACCAATGAAATACCAGATCGACCTGTGATTTAATCCTTGCAAGAAGAAATCTCCCAGTGAAGAAACTAGCAGTACAATTTAGGCTGCAAATAATGATCTTAGAAAGTGATTTGGAACTCTGAGATGTCAATCACCTTAACTAGGGTCATATAGCCAATATATTTCCAAGACAGGACTGAGACCCAGGTTATTTGGACTCAGAGTCTGATTCTTTATTCACCCTTTCCTCACTGGGAATTAAATACTAAAACCAATGAGATACCAAATCCAGACTCATAATTTCATCTTTTCAAGAAGAAACTTTTCAATGAAGAAGCTATGATACAGGTGGTCTGCAAATTATGATCTTAGAGAGTTACCTGGAACACTGAGATTTCAAGTATTTTATGTGTCAATGGCAAAAGACTAAAATCTTGGTCTTTCTAACTCAGAGACTGACCTTCTATCCACCATACCAGGCTGCTTCTCAGGCACTGGGAGTACAAAATCATTACCTCTCTTAAAATAATCTTTTTCTTCAGAGCAATAGATAGAATACTGAGATTTGAAGTCAAATATATATTAATTCATAATTCTACACAGGCTACTGTGTGACTTTTTACTTCTCTTAACCCCTTTCCTCATAGATGCAAAGGTAAAATAATGAGAGCATCTACCTCAGGTGGTGGTAAGAATCAAATAAATGCAAAACTCTGCAAATGTTAAAGTGCTATCTGAATATTGCTGCTGCTCTTATTGTTATTGATCTGCATTTTCATGAGGGTCTACAACAGGAAAACTGAATATACAAAGAGCAGTTTGAGAAGGGAAAGAGCCTTAACAGTCAAGGAGATCTGGAGATCTTCCTCCCAAGCAAAGGAAAACTCCTCTCTTTCTCTTTTCTCCCTAAAACTCTTCAGTAAATCTTTAACTGTAGGAATGGGGGAGCAGCATAAAGTCCATTATGGGACTTTAGTCTGGGACAGCAGAGTCTGGGGCTGGAAGCTCTGGAATTTAAGGGCCACCAAGCTTTGTTCAAGATAAGTTTAATCCAGCAGTCCAGCAGAATCCCTGGAATTCTAAAAATGAACAGGGCCTGACCCATCAGCCCTGTTTGCATCTTCCTAGATGAGTTGTGCAAGTTTCTGCTTATCCAGCAATCTCCCTCCCATAGCCATAACTTTGTGACTCATAGGAAGTCATTAGAGCATTTAATATTTTTTAACCTTGTGATAATTTAAAAAGTATATTCCATAGAGTTTACATTTGCATAAATTTTAGAGGGAATATAATTTTGTGGAAAGAGTCCTGGACTAGTTTTCAAAGAATGGGAACTAGTTTTCAAAAGAGAATAGCTCTTGGCTCTGAACACTTTCTTTAAACTAATATTTATAATATTGTTAATAATATATGCTATTGATACATTCACCTAATCATAGGATTATAGATGAAGAGAGAGAAAAGAGATCAGGGGATATCTAATTCAACCCTCCAATTTTACAAGTGAGTAAATTGATCCAGGGAGATTAAAATCATGGAGACAGCAAAGTAACTAAGATGAGATTTGAACCTAGATCTCTAACTGCAAAACTTATTTCACTTTTCCCTATACAACACTGTTTATCATAATTATTTCAACCTCACAGGAATTTGAAATTTTCTTTGCAACAAGGAGAAAATAACTAAGCAAAAATAATTGATACCGCATCTGAGTCTGGCAATATATACAATATTCCATTCCAGTAGTCTCCCATGTTAATTGAGAGACAGAATGTATGTTTTTGTTGTGCATTTTCTGGACCATGATTGATTATGTAAGTTACTCAAAATTCCTTTTTTCTGTTCTTTTTATTTTAATCATTATCATCATTGTATATATAGTTCTTCTAGTTATAGCTAGAATGCACTCCTTCTTCATTTTGTAATTCTTTTCTCCCTACAAGCTCCCTACAAGAAATGTTAATTTCTTATAGAACTTTCTTTCTGAAGTTATTTTTTATCCCATTCTACACTACCTACTTATTTATATAAACTTCTGATAGAGCTTTTTTCTTTTTTGATATGTTTTTACTGATTAATTACATGTAAATATTTTTAACATTTATTTTTTTAAATTTGAGCTCCAAATTCTTTTCATCCATCCTTGAGAAACCAAGCAATTTGAAATCAATGATATGTATGAGGTTATGCAAAACACACTTCCATATTATCCATATTTCAAAAGAAAACACAAATAAGAATAAAAAATAAAGTTTTAAAATATATGCTTCAATCTGCATTTAAATTTTATCAATTTTTTTCTCAGAAGATGGTAAGCATTTTTTAATTATGTCCTTCAGAATTATCTTGAATCATTGTCTTGACTAAAGCAGATAAGCGCTAATTGATCATTCTTATAATATTGTAACCATGCACAATATTCTCCTGGTTCTGCTCATTTCACTTTGCATCAGTTCATTTATATCTTCGCAAGTTTTTCTGAAACAATCTTGCTTGTCATTTTTTATAGAACAATAATATTCCATCACAATCCTATACCACAACTTGTTCAGTTATTCTCCAATTGATGGATATCCCTTCAAATTCCAATTCTTTGTCACCACAAAAAAAATTGCTATAAATATTTTTGTACAAAAATATCCTTTTCTCTTTTCTTTGGGAGATTTTGGGAGATAATGGTATTGCTGAGTCAAAGGAGTATGCACAGTTTTATAGTCCTTTGGACATAGTTCCAAATGTTCTCCAGGATGACAGGACCAGTTCAGCTCCCCTAAGAATTCAGTGTCCCAATTTTTCCTCCTGCATTTTCTATTTTCCTTTTCTATCATGTTAGCCAATCCCATGGGTGTGAAGTGGTATCTCAGAGTCATTTTCATTTACATTACTCTAATCAGGAATGATTTAGAGCATTTTTCATGTAACTACTGATAGTTTTGATTTCTTTTTCAAAAACTGTCTTCATATGCTTTGACCATTTATTTAGGGAATGGCTCTTGTCTTTATAAATTTGACAGTTACTTGTATATTTGAGAAATGAGGCATTTATTAGAGAAATTTGTTGTAATTTTTTCTCAGTTTTCTATTTTTCTTATAATTTTGGCATCATTAATTTTGTTCAGGCAAAAGGATTTTTTTAAAATTTTGTCTAATGAAAATTATCCATTTTACTTCCCATGATGCTCTTTATCTCTTACTTGGTCAAAAACTCTTCTCTTACTCATAGTAGATAGGACTTTTGTCAAGATCAAGAATTGTGGTATTTCAAGTCCCTTACTCAATGATGCACATTTTAAATGTTCACTTCACTGAACTATGTGAAAGTCTTTGCAAGTGTTATGAAGGGGGACTCTAAGGACTTTTCTAGCTTTCATACTCTATTTTTACCTCAACCTTATAAATGAGGAAATAAGCGCAGAGTGATTGGACTTGTCTATGGTCCCTAGGAAAGGATAGAGATGAAATAAACACCAAGTCATCTGCTTGCAAGTCAAGTCCTCCTTCTACTTCACCACAGCTTCCTTTCAAGTAATTAAGTTCATCTAAGAAAAGCATAATCAATGTGTCTGTATCTTTAGGGGCCTCTTATGCAGACCAAACATCCCCAATGGAGAAGATGGATGATGCTGTCCTTCCAAATCGGGAATATACCTATACGTGGATCATCACTGAAGACAGTGGACCTACAGATGATGATCCTCCTTGCCTCACACATTTCTATTACTCTTATGATAACTTAGTAATGGATTTCAACTCTGGCCTTATTGGACCTTTGCTCATCTGTAAGAAAGGTAAGAGAAGAATAAATGAAAGCAGGGGGAATATAAATCTAGTAACAGCAAGTTTCCAATCTTATCAATATTCCCTTTATGGGATGACCATAAAGAATTGATGAAGATGAAAGAGAATATCTGAGACTGATATTTGAGGTTACCCTCTGGATCTCCTAGGCAAGCTGTTTTAATTTCTGTTTGCCTCCCTATCAGTAATATTGGGATAATAATAGAACCAATCTCTCAGAGATGTAAGGATCAAATAAAACAATACTTGTAAAGTACTTTGCACAATACCTGATACATAGTAGGTGCTTAATAAGTGCTTGTTTCCTTTCTTTCTATATTTTTATGACATACAGAATCCATTAAAATGTTTTTAAATTAGGAATCTTTCTCTAAGATGTGTCATTATGTGATATAGTCTGTGCTTGAAAAAAGTCTTCTCCTTGGTTCATTTGAAGGGCTTGTGGCAATATAGTGCCTATTACATAGAAAGTGCTTAATAAGTGCTTGTTTCCTTCCTTTCTATATTTTGATGACACACAAAACTCATTAAAATGTTCTTAAATTAGAAATCTTACTCTAAGGTGTGATACAGTCAGTCTCTCTCTGTTTGAACACTGTTTGAAAGAAGTCACCTTCCTGATCCATAGTGGTAAATATGTCTGCAAGTAAAAGAAACTTACATTGTCTTCCTTCTAGAGAAACTGAATCTGTTGTCATGTAGACATGCAGTTTCTATATTCGACTGAGATACTATCTGAATTTTACTTTGCAGAAGACAATACCAGTGACTTAACATTTACATAAGCTTCCTTCTCACATGATACCGAAGTCTTGAATCCTTTGCCAGCAGAGCCCAAGAGCCACAAAATCCTACTGACTTGAGAACCATTCCCACTTTCCATGCAGTTCTAAGATTTTTCCATGAATGAGATTTATAATATTCCAATAACATTATATCCTGGTCAAATTTTATACATTCCTTGGATTTCTCCAGTGTCATAATATTCTGGTTCTGAATTCAACATTCATTCATTTAATAAGCATTTATGAAGCTCTGCTAGGGACTGTGGGTATAAATACCGGACCACAAATTGTCCCTTCCTCATCTAGGAATAGATAATTATTAAGATGGTTAATTTACTTTATTTTATTTTTCCTTTTGATGAAGTTATTAAGAAGAATCTGTTTATTTCTGGTAGGCAGCCTTACTGAGAATGGGATTCAAAAGATGTTTGACCGGCAACATGTGCTGATGTTTGCCGTGTTTGATGAAAGCAAAAGCTGGCAACGGTCACCTTCCCTGATGTATACAGTCAATGGCTATGTGAATGGAACACTGCCAGGTAACGGGTGAGCTCTGAGTCTCTTACTGGGTATCTTACTGGTACCTAAAGTCAATTTAACCTATGTGGGATTCTTAAGCCAAAACCAGCATTGTTTTATGTCATAAGTATGTGGCCAAGGGCGTCTTGGAGTCAGGTAAGAATTTTATTGTCCAGTCATTTGTCTGACTCTCCATGACCTCATACTTGGCAAAAATATTGGACTGATTTGCCATTTCCTTCTCTAGCTCATTTTACAGATGAGCAAACTGAGGCAAAAACTTTGCTAGTGAGTGTCCAAGGCCAGATTTGAACTTGGGAAGATGAGTCTTTCTTTCTCTAGGTCTACTACGCTACCCACTATGCTACCTACCTGCCCAGAATCAAATTCTGAGTTCAAATTCAGCTCCAGAAATTTACTCGCTTGGGATCTAAGCTGATTAACTTTTCTTGGGCCCAATTCTTCATCTGTGTAATGGGAATAATCATAATAATACCTTTCCTAGCTGTGTGACCCTAGGCAAGTCACTTAACCCCAATTGCCTCGGGGGGAAAAAAAAGAAGTGGAGGGGAGGGACAGATTTTTAATGTCTTCCTTTCTCATTAATATTAATCAATGTTCCAGCAATTAATAATGTTTAGTGACTTTGACTTTATTCCCTGAGTCCATCAGAACAATCACCAGTTTGCTTTAGTAAAGGAGATCCTCCATCAGGAGATCCTTATACCAATGAAATCATGAATTTGGACAAAGAAATGATGGATTTACATGTTGTTTTGCTCAACATCATGTAAGCTCCCTCAAGTCAGTGGCTGTTTCATTTTGATTTTTGTTTCCACAATACCTAAAACTGTGCCTGACACACAGTAGTCACTTAATAAATGCTCACTGAATTGAATTTAATAGAACATTGATTATTACCAAGTTTTGAGCTCATATCTTGACTCACTCTTATAGCATCCTATAGACTTAGGCAAGTCAAGTTTGTTCACTTATAAGAAAGAACAAATAATACCAATTTACTGTATAATCAATTGACAATTATTGAGTACATACAATGTGCTAGGACTGTGCTAAGAGCTACAGATACAAAAAGGCAAAAGACAGTATTTAGGCTCCAGAGTCCAATGGGGGAAACAATTAACCAGTGAAAATATCCAGAGATGGGAGCTGGGGGGGGGTCTTATTTGAGGAAAGGCAAGAAGGAAAGGCAAGAAGACCAGTCACTGGATCCCAAGTATTTGGTAGGAGAAGGAAGACATAAGATGACTGAAAAAATGAATGGAGACAGATTATGAAAAGGTTTGAATGCCAGCAAAAGGATTTTATCTTTGGTCCTGGAAGTAATACGGAGCATTGGGTAGAGACAGTGTGCCATCCCAAAGCATAATAGGTAGAGTGCCCCATTGTTCTCCTCATTGTCATTATTACCTATTGTAGCCTAAGAACCTTTGGATCTTGCCATCTGCATTATTTTACTCTTCAGATTTTCAGGTCTTTCTATCTGCTCTACAGTTGAATATTCTTTTATATGTTGCTTTCCACAATTAGATTGTGAGGTCACTGAAACAATGATTTTCTCAATTTTTCCATGTATTCCCAATACTTAACAGTGTTTAGCACATAGTTAAGTCTTTAATAAATATTTATTCATTTATTCACTGAGAAATGAATATATGACCTATGAACTAATACTCATTAACATTTGGTTATAAAAATAGCCAGACACTAAGAGCTCTGGTGGTTTGAAACAAAAAATCCTGAGTTAACTGATAATAACTGGTGTTGAACACATTGCTCCAAAGGTCATTGAGACATCTTCCCAGAAATGTGAGGGATAACCTGCAGGAACAGGAAAGTCTTGATCTCTTGAACTGGATTTCTCATGGACATTTTAAAATCAATTTACTTAAAACTATTGTCTAAAACCTTCCCCTCTCCCTACCTTTCCTAATTTTTCAAGGGTGTCATACTCTTTCAAGCACTCCAGACTTCCAAATTAGACATCATCCTCACCTCCTTTCTGTCTCTGTCTCTCTGTTTTTTTCTATCTCTGACTCTCTGCGTATATCTCTCTCTGTTTCTGTCTTTGTGTCTCTCTTTTTCTCTCTGTCTCTCTGTTTCTCTCTGTCTCTCTCTGTCTTTCGCAGTGTCTATCTCTCTCTTTGTGTCTCTCTTTTTCTCTCTGTCTCTGTCTTTCTGTTTCTGTCTTTATCTCTGCCTCTCTCTGTCTCTTTCTGTGTGTGTCTCTGTCTGTCTCTTTTTTTCTGTCTCTGACTCTTTTTTCTGTCTCTGTCTGTCTGTCTGTCTGTCTGTCTCTGTCTCTCATTAAAACAACTAAGAAGTATATTCCAAAGCATCAAAGGTCCTTGTGAAATCTGCATGTATTTAATCTCAACACCTTGGCAGAGGAGTTCAAGCCCCTGGGATCTCCCTCCCTTAAAGATTCTATGAATCTAACAGCTTGTCCTGGAGCCGAGTTGTGTCCAAGCCCCGTCCTGGTCTGTCTCTTTAGTAATCTCTGACTTCAGGGGCATAGGACACTGAACTCACCGACTGTTCTGACCTTGGCTATTCTTTCTCTTTCAGATGTAACAGTCTGCGCCTATGACCAAATTAGTTGGCATCTAATTGGAATGAGCTCTGGTCCTGAACTATTCTCTATTCATTATAACGGGCAGGTCCTGGAACATAACTCCCGTAAAGTCTCAGCCATCCCCCTCATTGGAGCCTCGTCAACCACGGCGAATATGACTGTGAGCCATGAGGGAAGGTGGAAGATATCTTCTCTCATCCCAAAGCATATTCAAGGCAAGGAGACCATTCTTACACCATTGAGTTTCTCTGTCATCTGAAGGGATATACTGTGGGTACAATGACTTAAGTTAAAAATACAAAGAGATGCTCCTTCCTTCAAGATCATTGCCCCTGCCAAGTTCACTAATGAGGAAAGGACTTTTTTTTGGGGGGGGGCGGTATTGTAAGGGGGCATGGGGTTGACAGTTATCACTAGCATCATGGGCTTTTTCATTCCTCAGTTTGTATTTCCTTGCAGCAATGTTTTTTTAAGTGTCAATAATAAGTGACCATGTTCAGGAACCTAATCCACCTTTAGAAGCTACCTTCTTACCTTTTCACTGATGCACTTAAGCATAGTGGAGATCACTGGTATTTCACAAGTTTCATCAGTGATCGTTGAAATGAAGGAAATGATGTTATTACAAGCCGGTCATTTCTGGGAGCTCCTCTCTCTTGCCTGTCCCCACCTGCCATGGTCTGAGAGAAAAGCATCTTATTGCTGAGTTCTCAGAATCCTAACTCATATCAGTTCACCACTCTAAGCGAATCAGGATGGTGGGGGAAGGAAGTGGTCTTCTGAAAACCTTGAGAAAACAGAGACCTTCTCTTTCATGAGAAGTAGAAAAGAGAAAGTAAAATTGAATAATGAATACACTCACAGGTAAAGATGTATGTTTTTCTGAAGTGTTCAAGGTGCAGCCAAAAGTATCAAGTTTATGCAAAAATAATCTCTATTATACTACTTAACCTAACAATGGTGCACCCAAGCTTTGATTAAAAACTTCCAGCATGGAGGAACCCAGAAATAGTCCATTATACTTTTGGTTAACTCTAAATGTTGGGAAATAGCAACCTTAAATTTGGTTCTCTGTCCCATTCAAGCATTCCTCCCACTTTTGTCCTCTAGGGATAAGAGGAACCAATTTAATCTCTCTTCTGAGGAAGAATTTTAGGTACTTATAAACAGCTATTATTACAACCTTCTTCCCTCACATCAATTCATCAGAGTAAACATCCCTGGCCCTTCTACCCATCTTCAAATGGCATAAACTTGATGAACTTAATCCATTCTGGATGTCCCCTAAATATGTTTATTATCAATATTCTTCCCAAATCGATTCCATAGGATGTTAATAGAATAGAATAGAAATTTTGTCAAATCCTATTGTCTAGGACAGGAAAATGGATTTTTACTGTTTTTTCTTCCCATTTCCCTTCCTTTTTTTCTTCCTATTCTCCATTCCCCCACTCCATATAAGTTCCAGAACAGCATTGTTAATAGTTTCAGACTATTCCATCAAGACCCATGACTATATAACTTGATACATTTTTCCATATACTTTTAAATGCTTTATGTTTGGGTGGAGCTAATTGTTTTCTCGCTAATTTCCTCATTACCTTATGCATATCATGAATCAGCTGGGATGAAGGCTTATCTCAAAATTGAAAAATGCCCCAAAAGCACCAGAAAGGTAAAGAAATTAACCCGAGATCAGAGGCGTTATATTAAGAAGTGGGAGTATTTCATTGCTGCAGAGGAAGTTATTTGGGACTATGCCCCAGAAAACCATGAGAACATGAACAAGTAAGTGAATCAAAATATTTTTCTTCCTTCTTCCTTCTTCCTTGCTTTCTTCCCTCCTTTCTTTTTTCTTTCTTTCTTCCCTCCTTTCCTTTCTTTCTTTCTTTCTTTCTTCCTTCCTTCCTTTCTTTCTTCCCTCCTTTCCTTCCTTCCTTCCTTCCTTCCTTCCTTCCTTCCTTCCTTCCTTCCTTCCTTCCTTCCTTCCTTCCTTCCTTCCTTCCTTCCTTCCTTCCTATCTTTCTTTTTCTTCCTTCCTTCCTTCCTTCCTATCTTTCTTTTTCTTCCTTCCTTCCTTCCTTCCTTCCTTCCTTCCTTCCTTCCTTCCTTCCTTTCTTCCTTTCTTTCTTTCTTTCTTTCTTTCTTTCTTTCTTTCTTTCTTTCTTTCTTTCTTTCTTTCTTTCTTTCTTTCTTTCTTTCTTTCTTTCTTTCTTTCTTTCTTTCTTTCTTTTCTTTTCTTTTCTTTCTTTCTTTCTTTCTTTCTTTCTTTCTTTCTTTCTTTCTTTCTTTCTTTCTTTCTTTCTTTCTTTCTTTCTTTCTTTCTTTCTTTCTTTCTTTCTTTCTTTCTTTCTTTCTTTCTTTCTTTCTTTCTTTCTTTCTTTCTTTCTTTCTTTCTTTCTTCTTTCTTTCTTTCTTTCTTTCTTTCTTTCTTTCTTTCTTTCTTTCTTTCTTTCTTTCTTTCTTTCTTTCTTTCTTTCTTTCTTTCTTTCTTTCTTTCTTTCTTTCTTTCTTTCTTTCTTTCTTTCTTTCTTTCTTTCTTTCTTTCTTTCTTTCTTTCTTTCTTTCTTTCTTTCTTTTTCTCCTCTTTTCTTATCTTTCTCCTTTTCCTCTTCCTTTTTTTCTTTTTCTTTTTCTATTACTACTATTGCTGCTGCTGCCATTATTACTGCTGCTGCTGCTGCTGCTACTACTACTACTACTACTACTACTACTACTACTACTACTACTACTACTACTACTACTACTACTACTATTACAATACTTGTTTTGATAACAAGGGTCTATCAGTATGAAATGGCATGGGTGTCTGATTCCTAGGACATAGAATAGTGGCTACTATTCAGCTCTTCCACTCTAATCTGCCTTTCCCTCACCCCTTCCCTAAACTTCAGGTGATCAATATTACCTTGGGCAGATTATTACCAAAGTGAATTCTGTTACTACAAAGATCCCATTTTTAACAAGTTAGGGGAATAAGCATGTAAGGGAATAAGCATATGCTTACCTACAAATATGGAAAGTGCTACTCAGCAGCCATCCATGATTTGTCTAGTAGACAGAGCAGTAGCACAATAGATATAACAATGGACCTGAAATTAGAAAGATGAGTTCAAATATGGACTCAGACGCTTTCTATGTAATTCTGAATAAGTCACTCAACTTCTATCTGCCTTAATTTTTCAATTGAGGAGAATGAAATAACATTTGTAAAAAGCATTTAGTATAGTTTTGGGCATTTATATGTTTATTCTCTTCCTTTCCCTCCCATGAGAAAGAGTCTTACAACATTAAGCATAGAAAATAACCAGAAGGTATAGTGACCTGAAATGCATATAGGATTTATTGTGGGTTCTTTAACCCCTCTAGTCATCATTGTGGTAAGTTGAAGTGTTCACAAATAGCCATATACATCATATACATAAGTATCTATCCATTGTACCACCAGATGCTTTAAGCTTTACTTAGTTCAGTGTAATCCAAGATATACCAACCCTTGGTTCTCTTAAACATCCTGATGTGAGTAATGATGAAGTAGTCTCCATTCACTTTTACTATCCACAGAAACTCCACGAGAGGGCCAGAACATGCCCCATGAGAATCCCCATCAAAGAGTAAGGTTATTCTAGTGTTTTTTCATCTACATTTCCTGCAATCCCTTCCACTAATAATGAACTAGGGTTTCAATGGAAGGAAGACCTAGTCTTCATTTTGTTTACAATTTCTTTTGTCTTTCAGGAGATATAACTTTTGGCACAAAAATAACGCAAACCAAATTGGGACACGTTATAAGAAGGTTGTCTACAAGCAGTATCAAGATGAAACTTTCACAAAACGCAAAGAAAGTAATGAAAAAAACAAAGAAAACAAAGAACCTGAAGAAATTAGCATCTTGGGCCCTATCATTAGGGCTCAAGTAAGAGATACCCTTAAAGTAAGTAAGCAATGGTGGGATACCAACAGAGGAATAATTGAATAGTGTTGGGAAGGCATATGTGTGTGTGTGTGTGTGTGTGTGTGTGTGTGTGTATGTGTGTGTGTGTGTGTTAAAGTTGTATGTCAAATGACTTCAAACAAATTGCTTTATAAACAGCAAAAAGAAAAGGCAGCATTATTTTTCTCTCCCTCTCCTCTGTTTTCTTCAATGTGCAAACATAGATGTTATGGAGAATCTAGTTCATGTCCTTTTGTCCATATACTTACTACCTTTGAAGGGGCTTCAAGATGTATAGAAGAAAACAGATTTCCCAAACACCCTTGGAGATAGAAGACTCAGAGGTCTCTGGAATAGAGGTCCTTAATCATTCTTCCCACAAATCCAAAATTGAGTGTAAATTTTAGTCAACCATTTTAATCAAATGGCCTATAAACCTAGTGGACTTAATTACTGAAGTCATGATTTTTGTGTTTTTCTTCTCTCACCTTGACAGATTGTATTCAAAAATATGGCCAGCCGTCCCTATAGCATCTATCCTCATGGAGTAACACTTTCCACAGATGATGAAACAGCTATGAATTTTTCTACTTCAGGTTTGTATCTCTATTCACAGGTAATAAGTGAAGCCATCTAATGTATCTTTCAATATGTCACAAAGTAGATTTTTCTGCTGAATTTCCTTCATGTATTAAATAAGACAATTATTCTGCTCTAGTATAGGAGATAGGGGCCACAATCCTGTGTGGAAAAGTGCTGGATTTGTCATTAAAAGACCTGGACTTTCAATCTCAGCTCTGTCATTTACTATCTGTATAAGGCTAGGCAAGTCAACCTGCCCAGGATTTAATTTTCTCATCTTCACAAGGTGGGAAAACGAATTAGATGACTTCTAAGGTGCAAATCCTTTGATACTATGATTTTCCAACATCTAAAAGGATATACCAGAAAATGTCATTTTCTTGCTATCACAGCAACCCCTAGTGGACAAGCCAAACAATTGCATATTTTAGAGACATAAAACACATCCATCCATCCATCCATCCATTCAATCATCCATACATGTCATTCCTACCCAAACTCCTTCTGTCCCAAACAACATGAGAATGACTCATCCTGGTGCTTTCCCAAGTAACAATGGAGTGTTGTGGATAAGTATGTCAGGGACAGCTGGAAAAAAATAATGGAGGCAATTATTTGGAGCCCAATTTGTCCATTTATTAGCTATGTATCATGAGTAAATTATTTAATCTCTATGATACCAAAATATCTTCTGTAAAATTATGAAGTTGTATCGGTAAGGGTTGGCTTTCCATGTTGTGTATCACAAACTCTGCATTACTTCTTATATTATTTTTAGTTTTAATTCTTTTGAAGATAGTGAAACATCTGAAATACCTGTGACCAAGTTAATTAATTTTTATATATCTCAGAATAGAATTAACATAGAATTAATGTACTAGCCAGATATGATGAGCTAGAATAGTAGCAGGAATTCCCACACTAGGAATACCTAACATTGAGAAAATCTTAGGTGCTATGAGAAAAAAATAATAAAGGATAGCATTTATATAATACTTGAAGGATTCCAAAATTCTTTATAAATATTGTCTCATTTTAACCTCATAACAGTCTTGGAATTGAGGAAAATTAGGTATACAAGCTTAAATGATTTACCTAGGATCAGACAGCTAGTGTATTTGAAAAGAGATTTGAATTCAGATTTTTCAGACCCCAGATCTAGTGCTCTATTCTATTTAGGTATTTGTATTTGCACATTTCTCAGATGAAAATCCATTTCCAAAATGAGATTAATTATGCTTGTAGTTCTATTGTTATATTTATTAGAATAAATTAAAATAATATATATATAATTAACTTATACCTATAAGTTATACACACATGTATCTATATCAGATTTTATTTTGAGGTCATAAACTGTACTCTGAACATTTAATAGAATGATTTTTCTGGAAAAAAATTTTCCTCCTTGTCAAGATGGGTCTTCTAGGTCTGAAAATTCTTATTACTTATCTTTGATTAGCTGACAGTTAGGGAAACTGAGATCTCGGGTACCAACATTTAACAAAGACTTTCTTCTTGGTTGGAAAAGAGAAGATATTTGTCAAAGTGTCATGGTATCAGAACACTTTTTCTTCCTTTTTTCTTATAGACTGATTCTAACTATTTTTCTGGTATGAAATCACTTTCCAAATGAAAATTTATTATAAATTAACTTTCCTTTAGGCAACAACACCCTGGTCAAAGCTGTCCAACCAGGAGAAACTTACACTTATAAGTGGAACATCCTGGAGTCTGATGAACCCACAGAAAATGATGCTCAATGCTTAACAAGGCCATATTATAGTACTGTGGACATCCCAAGGGACATTGCCTCAGGCCTGATTGGGCTACTGTTGATTTGTAAGAGCAGAACCTTGGACAACAGAGGTGTCCAGGTATTGTATCCCATCATTAATTACCCTTACTGGTACTTGCAAAGTTTGCAGTCTGAACTGGAAGAGGTTTAGTCTTGAGTGTTCCTTCTTGCTACATAAACTTTCCATTTGGTTATTCTTGTCTGATCTGTCTCCAAATCCAGATTCTGGGGTATGTTATTGGATTTTATTCTGGATAATGGAGTAAGGGAACTGGAACAATGGTAGTATTAACAGACAGAAATATTTTGCAGAAAATTTGAACAGCCCTTCTTATCTAGGTTACTCAAAATAACCATTTCTACTGGAATTTAATTTAATAGCATTAGCTTTGTTTTTCAACGTGATTGTTTTCCTAAATGTACTTTATTGTGCTAATTCTTAGACTTGGCAAGCTCAAATTCTTCCTAAAGGAATGGGATAGCATTAAATGCTTATTATGTGCCAACAACTATAATAAATACTTAAAAAACAAAGAGAAAATAGAGACAGAGAACCTTATGTCTCTGCTGCTGTCAGGGACCTTATGTTCTAATTAAAGCAGACAACAAATATAAGAAGACTCAGATACAGGGAAGATGGCAAAGATCTACATTTTGGCAGGATAGTTCTCAAGTTTGAAGAAATTAGAGATCTTTTAGATCACAGTCATCCAGAATTCCCAAGACAATTTAGGAGAATTTAAATATCTCATCTCAGGATATACAAAACAAAGCAGTAGTTCTCAAACTTTTTGTATCATTTTATACTCGATAATTATTGAGAATTCCAAAGAGCTTTTGTTATGAGGTTTAGATCTATTAATTGTTTACTATATTAAAAACTAAAACTTTTTCATAGTGTTATGAAAAGAATTGTGATCTCAGAGACTTCTTGAAAGGGTCTCAGGTATTATTACTAGTGACCTTGAACAACATTTGAGAATTGTCAAATTAAAGGAAAGTGTAATATAATAAAAATAGAATCTGTAGTTGAAAAGGTCCTGATATTTCAAGATAGGGAAGCAACTAGGTATAAAGAAGATTTGTTTCTCTCCATATTTTCAATATTTTGATTACTTTGCTAAAACTTGTTAACATTTGTGCCATTTATGCATAAAGTTTCATTCTCTATTCTGGAGATAAAAAAATACCTAACCCAAGATCTGCTCTCAATGATCTTACAGTCTAATAGATTTAGAGAGGAAAGGACAAATGCACAAATAATTATAATACAAACAAAAGTTACTAAGTGAAAAGAAGTGATCTTGGCAAAGTGTCATGAAAAGTGCCGCTTTTATTTGACAGGGCTTTGTGAAGGGGGATGGTATCTGAATAAGACTTTGAAAGAAGAGAGAGACTTTGAAAGGTAGAAATAAAGACTCGAGGGTTGTTCAGAGGATAAAGCTTTGGGCCTGAAGACATGAAGACCCAAGTTAAAATTCATCTGTGGGCAAGTCAATTAATGTGTCTGCCTCAGTTTCTTCATCTATAAAATGGAAATAATAATAGCACTTTCCTCATAGGATTTTTATGAGACTAAATGGAGATATGCTTATAAAATGTTTAGCACAGTTACTGGTATATAGTAGATATTAACAAATGCTTATTATCTTTTCACTAAAGAGAATGCATTCTAGTTACAGAAAAATGATGTAAAAGACAGAAACTGGAAAGAGGAAGAGAACAAGGAATATAGAATATATGAAATAAAATATCATGAGATAGACTGGATATATTTTTTGGAAGCAGACTATGAATTGCCTTAATTATTTAAAAAACACATATTTTATTTAGTAAACAATGGGGAACTATTAAAGATCTTGACTGAAATAGATATCATACTAGAAAGATTACTTAAATAAATGTGTAGAATGGGTAAATGGAAATTTGGAAGGCCTGATTAGGCCTACTGCAATAGACTAATAGTGAAAAGGAATGATGGCCTGAACCAGGGTTATTGCAACGGGAGAGGCTGGATTTGAAAGCTATTAAAGGGCTAGAAAAATAGTAACTGTGTGGTGAGGGTCAAGCAAGAGTCAAAAATTATTATAATATAATGAGCCAGGGGAGCCCAGAAGGATGGTAGAACTATCTCTACTCAGGTGAACAGATGTGAAAGAAAGAGGATTACTTTAGTATTCATTGCATTTAATTTAAGATGTTGTTAAAATATACAGGCAGAAATGTCTAGTAGTCAGTTGAAAATACATGATTAAAGCCAAGAGTGTCTAGCTAACATTTAACAGTGAGATCTCTGAAAAACAGGATGGATTTTAAGGTTTAATCTATTTTGACATCTTTTATATCACTTTCTTGAGACAAGGCTATCAACAAAACACTAAATCTAACCCTGATTTGTAGCTTTTGACAATTTTCCAGGTGTAAATGCTCACATAAAAATTTAGGAATTGATTTGAGCTCAATTTAATACATCCCTTAAAAAGCTCTGGGGGAAGATTGGGAAACATCTGCTTAACAGTGTTCACTGAAGCCATGGAAAGGAATGAGGCTCCCAAAGGAGAGAGAAGAAAAAAATGCCCAGAATAAAATGAAGGGGAAAAAAGAACTAGAGGAGAAAGCCAGCAGAAGAGACATAAATGCAGTCAGAGACATAGGGAGGCAAAGATATGGAGGGAACTATACCCTTAATGTCAGTTCTTCAAAGAGTCCAGAAAGAAGGAAAACATCAATTTTAGTTCTGGAGATGGGGAGAGTAGGAGTAGCCTTAGAGAGAAGTGTTTCTGTAAAGTTGGGGGGGGTGGACCAGAAACTCACTTTTAGGGAATAAGAACCAATGTGATAAGATGGCAAGAGTGTTACAATTGGAGTCAGGAGGTGTTTGGGATTAATACATCTCTCTTAGTTTTATGGACAAGTTATTTAATCTCTTAACAATAGAATGAAGTTCTCAATAGTTCTTGTACTTATTGCATAGTGTAGTTGTAGAAAGGGAATGAGAGAACCTAAGTAAAGTGTTTTACTTTTTAAATTTTAAAGATAGAAAGAAAAGCTTTTATTAAGTACCTACTAAGCACTTTACAAATATTACTTTATTTGTTGTGTTAACTCATAACCCTGTGAGTTAAGTCCTCTTATGATTCTCATTTTAGAGTTGAGGAAACTTAAGCAGACAGAAGTTAAGTGACAGAGATTAAGTCATAGAGCTGGCAATTGTCTGAGGCTGAGTTTGAACTTATGTTTTCCTGACTCGGACCCAGAGTTGTATTCACTGCATCTTCTAGCTGTTTTGTTAAAAAATAAATTAAAAAAAAATATATATATATAAACCATCATCATCATCATCATTACTACTATTACTACTTTATCTCAGAGTTTGGGCATGGGGCAGCTAGGTGGCATAGTGGATAGAGCACCAGCCCTGAATTCAGGAGGACTCCGAGTTCAAATCTTGTCTCAGACACTTAACACTTCCTAGCTGTGTGACCCTGGGCAAGTCACTTAACCCTAGCCTCAGGGGGGAAAAAAAGAGTTTGGGCATGAAAGGGAAGAAAGTTATGTAACATGAAGGGTAATAAAGTAATTTTTTTATAAAAAATTTAAGGTAAGAGATATTTAAGCATGATTATAAGCTAAAGGGAAGAACTCAAAGAGGAAGAAATTAAGACTGCCTGAATGAATAATTGAGTCACTGTCAAGCTTGGAAGAATTCTCAAAAGCTATCTAGTCCAAAACAAATCCTCTTTATATCAAGTCTAAGAGTTGGTCTTCTTGCCTTTACTTAGAGCTTCTAGTGTGGAAGAAACCTATTCCCTTTCAAGAAAACATATTCCACTTTTGGCTAGTTAAAATTGTTAGCATTTCCCGCCTTGTTACCAGTGTAATACACTACCTACTTCTCTTGAGTATCATTACCCTATTAGCCATTTTAGATCTTACATTTCTCATCCAAAGATCTTCTCCTTAGCAGAGAAAAGAGCAAAATAATCAGTGAGTAATTCTGCCTTCATATTCACACTTAGGTGGGTGAATATCCAAACCTGTAATTACTCATTTTGATAGCCTGGGACTATCACCACAACATGCACCTTTGGGCAAGCAGCAGAAATCCCATTTTTTCAATGTCTTTTTCCTTCCCACTCCCAGAGAGCCATCCCATATGGAAAATAGTATTATTTAGACAAAAAAGAAAAGGAAAAAATCAGCACTACAGACCAATATATTGAAAAAGTCTAAATACATGTGCAATGTGTAACACTTGTGGACTTCCCACAGGCGAGAGGTAAAGCATTTTCTCTCATTACTTCAAAACAACTTTCTAAGACTAGCCCACCTGAATAGGGTTGCAGGAGAAAATGAATGAAGACTTGGAATGAACCAGAAGATAGGAGGAGGCATCCTGAGGAATCTAAGTCAGATAAGGACAATTTTCAAAGTGGATTGGTGGTGATGTCAATCTGCTTAGATAAGGGGATTCTTGGCAGCATTGGGGAGAAGGATTAAAACAAAAGCAATGGAGACTGAGAGCCAGTAAGAAATAAATGAATGGATATCTGTGTAAACAAGCTAGGTGGATCCTTGTGCTCCTGGTAGATGCTGGGAATAAATATACAAAAATTAAAACAGTCCCTGCCTTCAGGAAGCTTACATTCTATCTGAGGAAATAGTATGTGCATGTATAAAGATAAAAAGTAGGCACAAAATTTTAAAAAGATTATGCTTTAAAAAACATTGGAAGCTGAGGGAATCAGCAAAAGCCTCATGTAAAAGGTAGTTCTTGAACTGACCTTTGAAGGAAGAAAGGAATTCTAAGAGACAGGATTTGGCTGAATTATGGCTTGAGAGAGAGAACAGTAAGGCATAAATTAGTCTGGAGAGGTAGACCAGAGCCAGATAGGAAAGGGCTCTGAATGCTAAGGAGAGGCACTTTTATTTTATCATAGAGGCACATAGAGAGTCTTTGGAGGTTTAAAATTATATGATCGTGCATGCGCTTTAGGAATATTACTTTGACAGCTAAGCAGAAGAGAGAAGGAATAAGGCATGGAGGCCGTTTGGAAAGCTATGGTAATGATCATGGCTAGAGATGAGGAAAACATTTAACAGCTATATGAGTTAGGGAAAGAACACAGGCAAAAAATTCTGAAGGAAAAGAATTAATAAAACTTGGCCACTAATTGAATAAGGAAGGTGAGGGAAGGTGAGGGAGTCAATGATGACTTCAAGGTTTTGAACCAAGATGACTACAAGGATGGGGGGTGTCTTAACATAGAAAGAAAGAAGGATTATTTTGGGGAAAAGTCTATGGGATATCCAGGTGGAAATGTATTACGAAAGGCAGAGTCAGAAGATCATTTAAGTCAAAATCCCAATTTTTAGATGAAGAATCTGAGTTCTAATGAGGATAAGTGTTTTATCTAAGATCACAAAGGTAAATCAAAAAATCAGTAACAGAGTTGGAATCCAAACTCAAGTCTTCCTGAGTTCATTGCTCTTTCTGTTATGTCACCCTTTGGTTTCCTATAAAATTGACCCAATTAGCATTGATTTCAGGATTTGTTCTCCAATAGTGTTTGGCAGTTCAAAATTTAAAGCAGAGGATAAATTATCTTGCAGGGAGGTGAGGTGGGGAATGGTACACATAGTCAGCCTTCAATTATCCACCCCCAAGTAGAATAGTCCAGCAACCTAAATGTTTCAAAGTGGCAGTAGTGGGGCAGTTAGATGGCACAGTGGATAGAGCACCAGCCCTGAAGTCAAGAGGACCTGAGTTCAAATTTGGTCTCAGATACTTAACACTTCCTAGTTGTGTGACCCTGGGCAAGTCACTTAACCCCAGCCTCAGGGGAAAAAAAAATGGTAGTAGTAAAAGGAGATCTGTCTTAGTAGTTGTTGTTCAGTCATTTCAGTCATGTCCAATTCTCTATGACCCCATCTGGGGTTTAAAGATACTGGAGTGATTTGCCATTTGAGCTCATTTCACAGATGAGGAAACTGAAACAAACAGGGTAAGGGACTTGTCTAGGGTCACACAGCTAGTAAGTGTCTGAGGCTGAATTGAACTTAAGCTTTGAACTTGACTGTGCCATTTAGTGGCCAGTCTTAGTAGAGTATTTGCATTTCGATCTTTTGAAAACCCAGGCTATATAGTAAGTGTTCACCAGGAAGATGCTGGTAAATGTTTAATAATCAGCTCTTTTTGAAAACAGGACTCATTTTTAAGCTTAATCTGCATTATTAACATTTTCTCCATCATGTTATTAAATCTAGACAATAAATAAATCAAGCATCTAGCAGGAAACTCTCCTGAGCTGAGTCATTCAAGCTAATATCAATAAACCCTGATTACCTTTTTGCTATTTTGTCTGGCTTTTTTTCTAGCATTAAAAATAGAATATTTAAGTCATAGTAAATTGAGGTTGGTTTTAATGATTTTTTTAAAATACTAAAATCCTAAATCCTTAACAAATGATTGCTAATTGATTAACAAATACTTAGGAAAGAGTGAATTTGATAGTTCTGCTCCACAAAAGAAATAGGAAATATTTGCTATTTTCTGAAAACTCAAATTTGCATTAAGTAACTATTAAGTAAATGAACATTTTGTGAATAATACAATTTTTTCTTATAGAGGACAGCAGATTCTGAGCAACAAGCTGTGTTTGCTGTATTTGATGAGAATAAAAGCTGGTACATTGAGGACAATATTAACAAATTTTGTGAAAACCCTTCTTTAGTGAAACGAGATGATCCAAAGTTTTATGAGTCTAACATTAAGAGTAGTAAGTAGAAACTTTCCTCCCTACCTTCATCCTATTCTATCCATCACTCCTGGGATAGATATGTTTGTAATCTTGTCTATAAATATGCATGAAATGAACTTTTAAATTTGCTTCCAGTCCTAGGATTCTTCAAAAATCAAGGGTTTTGTAAAACCTTTCTTTCTAAGTTTAACTCTGTACACTTAATTTTCATGTAAATTTTATTTATGGGGAATTTCAATTTAATTTCCAATGAAATTCAAACATCTTAACATCTTAAAGATCTTAAAAGTACATGATATGTTCTATGTATAGCACTGCAAAGAAAGACACAAGATTTACATAAAACCTGGTCCTTGACACCTTGAAGCATTATAGCAATATAATGGTGACAAGGGGTAAAGTGTTCATCATCCTAAAATGATTGATTAACCAGAGTCACCAAGACTGTTCTGTTGCCTACCAGCGTGATCACCATCACCTGCTAACCTTACTTGGGTTGGATTTTTTCTATTATTTGTTCATGCATTTTCAGATAACCCAAGAGACAAATCTGGAATTGTCAGGGCTTTTCCACATGGGATGGAAGGTTGGAATTAGCAGTTGGAAATTGTTTTTTTGTTTACTTTAATCATTGAATTTTATTTTGGTCATATAAATGTCATGACCAAAGTCTGTTCAGGATCTGTTGTCTTCCAAAGAGAATCACCATTAGTACATTTATTAATCAGATTGCTTCTTGTAAATAAAGACAATTACTGTTTTGTGTAAATAAAACATATACATTTATTACATTACATTATTAATAGTAAAGATTGCAATGATCTACAAATTTCAAGCATACAATTTATTGATAGGTACAAATAATATTAAGGAAAGCTAAGGACTTTGCTTTTTATTTAATGATTACAACTGACAATTAAAGGATAAGACTTTAATTAAGCAATATGTTCATTGTTCTTCTGTCTATACATTATCCTTTGCTGAGTGATATAATCACTTAATCTCTCATATCCTTTGTATTAGTATGCTTTTTTCCATATGGACTAAATTAATATTCTTTATATTGTCCTTCAGAATATATCTGAGGGGCCTTAAAAATAGACCATCCCTGAGTAGGTGCTCAGAAAACAAGGGGAATGGACAAAGTGATATATCTACGTTGCTCTAGATCTTAAAATGATATATTCTTATGACTCTAAATTTTTGAGAATAATATTTTTTCAGCCCAGTTCAATGAAAAGAACACAATTCATTTGGAAAATTTAAAATTGGAAAATTAAAGTCTCTTCCCTCTTGCCTCCTATGCCCCCCAGTAAAGCTGATGTTTAATAATCAATGTTTCTATGTTAATAATCTTAACCTGAGCAAATACTTCAGGTCTTCTTCCTGTGTAATTAAATCAAAGTTCTTTCAGTAGGACAGGGTTGTTGGGGAGGCTGGTGTTTTAACTGACTCAGTTTCTTTTAGCAATAAATGGCCTTTTGCCTGAGAGTATACCGACTTTGGGATTTTGTTACGAAGACACTGTCCAGTGGCACTTTTGTAGTGTGGGTGTCCAGGATGAGATTCTTACCCTTCACTTGACTGGCCACTCATTTTTATATGGAAAAAGACACGAAGATGTCCTGACGCTCTTCCCTATGAGTGGAGAATCTGTAACTGTCACAATGGATAATGTAGGTGAGTAGTTTGGGTATCATGAGAGAGCCCTTGTAATGTCCATTTCATCTGCGCTCTACAAGGCTTACTTCATTATTAATGTGATGCTATTTAGTTTTTTGGTCCCTATGAATGCTTCCATTGGATACTAAGACCTATTATTAGTATTTTACAGAACTGCTGCTTCCTTAAGTAACTTGTCAGAAGTCACAAGATCCTGGTACAGACACACCTTCAGGAATGGTTTAGAGAGGCAGCGTTCTTAGAGATGAAGTATTCACTGACATCGGTCCCATCTTTTCATCACAGCCTCTCTCCATAGAGATAGAAGTAAACGTTCTTGGGTAGCATAAGCCAGAAGCATATCCACAGAACCTCAGGGATTCAGCTGCCACAGTTACACTGACACTATTTTCAAAGGGAGGGCAACTAAGAGAGCATGACTGGTCATGACAATCAGAGCTCAATTCTATTTCATTCTTTAAGATTTTACAAAAGCCTTTGCAGAAATAATAAATATTTAAATTAAATAATAAAGCTTGCAAAATACTTCACATTTATTATTTCATTTTATTCTTATGGTGAGTATGCAAATCACAATCTCTATTTACCATAGTTTCCTCATCTGCAAAATGGGGATGATTGCACCTATTTCCCAGAGTCACCTGGGAGAATAAAATGGTCTAGTTCTCTACTCATTACATTATACTTCCTTAAAGTTCCCTCATTCTATCTAGTTGTCATGATCTGCATTACTTCACCTGATTCAATCTCATTCTAGTCTTATACCCCAACTTGGTACAATGTGCAGGAATCAACGCCTGGGCTTTCTGAATAGACCTGTAGTGGTCATACTATCTACCTCCCTTTGCCAGAAGTGTCAAATTCAAAGAGAAATGGGATCACTAAGCCCTATATAAAGATCCCCAGGGGAGGAGAAGGGCATATTGATTTAGAAAACCGCAAATGAGCATTACCTATATTGTATTGTATTTTTATTTATGTTGCAAGCAATTCCGGAGTTTTGCCAGCAGCCTGCTAGTTTTATCCTTCTGGACTAATATACTGCAGCTACAGAAATAATGGGCAGAAGTCTAAAGCAATCACGATAATAATATAGATAACAATAATTATTAGATAAAATTATGTAATAGCCATATAAAACTAGTAGCATTTATATGGTATTTTAAGGTTTGTAAAGTAGTTTACATAGTTCATACTGTTTTATACTCACAACATTTGGAGCTAAATATCTATTTTACAACTGAAACAACTAAGGCAGAAAGAGGTTGCATGACTTGTCCAAGATCACATAGCCAAAAAGTGTCTGAGGTCAAATTTGAACTCAGGTTTTTTTTCTGTATATATGTGTATACATGTACAACAATTGTGCTTTGGGTCTGTAGAATATATATACATAGGATATTGTTGTTTTTCATCCTTTCTTCTTGAAGAGGATCCTGACAAGGATAATGTCTTAACTTGAGTAAATTGCATTTAAGTGAGGCAGAACTGTGTAAAGTCATCACATATATGTTCATATATTATATATGCACATATTTATATATAGTATTTTTGTTTTATATTTTATATGTTTAGTGTTTTACATATATATATTTATATCTGATTTATCTGTTTTTGTTGCTTTTTTATGGAGTGGGGAACAGAGATGGCTTTTGTTTATGTTACTAAGAATCTCTGATTCCTGACTCATCCTTTCTTAAGTAAATTCAAAATGGATTAGGAATTGCCTTTGATTGGTCTGTGTTTTTTTTTCAGCCAGATTTGACATATTCATTGGACCTTTCTGTTTTTATAGGAACCTGGATGCTGACTTCTATAAGTTCTAACCACAGGAGCCGGAACCTCAAGTTGCGATTCAGGGATGTTAAATGTATAAGGAATTATGATGATGACTCCTATGAAATTTTATTTGATGACGATTTGGAAAAAGTTGTCACAGAGAAGAATAAAGTTAACAACAGAAATATGCCTGATTCAGAGGAAGATGAATGGGCTGATGATAGTGATTATCAAGATCAACTGGCTTTGCAGTTTGGTATTAGATCATTTAAAAATTCATCAGGACCTCTGGAGGGAGATGAGCTTCTTAATCTCACCTCTTTGTTTATGGAAGAAATCTCTGAAATGACTCCCCTGAATGTGAATACATCTTTGGAGACCTCTCAGACTTCCCCAAAAGACCCTGGTAGTAGTTCCAAACTTCAAGCCACCCTTCCTTACTCAATAATCACAACAACTAGATCTCCCTTGGAGAACATCACCACTACAGGTACACACTCCATAACATACACTGTTGACTCCAATCTGAAGAATTCCAGATCCCATTCTGAAGAACTTGTCAATAAGAATACACATTCAGCTACAGTGGGGACAGCTTTGTCACCTCTTGGTGCAGGAGGATTCCAAAGCCAAGAAGATGTTAAGAAGGCAGGCCAGCAGGCCAACGAGGAGACTTCCACATTTATCACTACTTCAGCTAACCAACCTGAGGCAGAAAGAAATACATCAGTACAATCTAATCATATACAGGTAGAGCTATCAACAGGTAATGTGAGGGAAAATTTAACTCTAGAACTCCCTGATCTCCATAGAAGTGACATTCCCAACTCCAAAGCAGGAACACAAGATCTTCTAGATGATCTGGTCGTTGTTAACCAGAAGGACGCACCAAAGGTTTTGAATGGGAAATGGAATTTGGTTTCTGAGAAAGGGAGCTATGAAATCATCAAAGATACAAATGAAGATGAGGTGGAAGATAAGCTGTTGAACAACCCCCAGGATGGTGCAACATCTTGGAGAGAAGGAATTCCTTCTGCTAATTGGCACAAACCTTTAAAAATAGGAAAGAACAGAGAAAATGGTAGGTTCAGGAAATCTTCAGTTTTGATTAAGACCCGAAAAAGGAAAAGAGTTAAGTTGGCAGACAATTTACTGATGTCTCCCCGAGGTTTCAATCCTCTAAAAGGAAGGTACAGTGCCCCATCGCCCCACAGAGGATCCAATCACTCACTGTTATCCAATGATTCTAACGAGATGCCATCCCCTAAGGACCTAGAACAAGCATCCCCCACTTTATATCTTGATCAGAATTTCTCCGCTGTGGACCTGGATCAGAAATTTCCCCCAGCAGAGTTTAGTAAGATGTCCTCTGATCCAAAGTTCAGTGAAATATTCTCTACTCTAGAGTTTGTTTCTACTACCCATCCTCCAGATGTTTTTCAGACATCTTCCCTTCCAGATCATCAAACACCTTCCCCTCTAGCCCCTTATGAGACATTCTCCCACCCAGATCTCAATGAGACTCCTTTCCTTTCCTTCCTCCATGAGCCAACTCCCCCTACAAACCTCTATGAAGCATCCTTCTCTCCAGATCTTAATGAGACTCCTTTCCCTCCCTCCTTCTATGAATCAACTCCCCCTCCCGACTTTTATGAAGCATCCTTCCCTCCAGATTTTTATGACACAACTCCCCCTCCAGATTTTTATGAAGCATCCTTCCCTCCAGATTTTTATGACACAACTCCCCCTCCAGATTTTTATGAAGCATCCTTCCCTCCAGATTTTTATGACACAACCCCCCCTCCAGACTTCTATGAAGCATCCTTCTCTCCAGATCTCTACGAGACAACCCCTCCTTCAGACAACTATGAAGCATCTTCCCCTCCTGATCTCAATTGGAATTCCTCTACTTTGGATCTGAATCAAACCCATTTCTTATCAGAGGTTGGTCAGATATTCCCTTCTCCAGAGTTCAGTGAGAACTTCCCTCCAGACTTTAGTCATACACCCTCCTCTCAAGTCCTTGAATCAATATCCCAATCATTTCCATCCCAAACCAATGTTACTTTGATACCAAGACAAGTTAATCCAGCAATTATAGTGGGTCTTACCAAAGCTGATGGGGGTTATGTTGAGTATATTCCAGGGCAGGATGTCAAAGACAGTGATGATGATGATGATGATGATGATGATGATGATGATGATGATTATGATTTTGAAGCCACATTTGTACCCTATGATGACCCTTATAAAACAGATAGAAGGACAGATACAAGCTCACTCCGAAACCCTGACAACATTGCAGCATGGTATCTCCGAAGCCACAAAGGAAATAGAAAAAATTACTACATTGCTGCTGAGGAAGTACTTTGGGATTATTCAAAATTCTCAAAAAGGTTTGCAAAACTTTTTTTTTAATAACTTAAACTTCTCCTATTTACTGATGCTGAAAAGGTTACTTCTGTTCTTAGTCACAGACCCCCTTTATTCCTTTCCAATGACAAACAAAAGGATTTTACTTTGTTTTATATAAAATAGACTCTTCATATGGTTAGAGCAAGGGATAATGACAGGCAGCCAGATTGTACCACAGGTATTCAAGAGAATAGAAGGAAATCCCTCAGCATAATGGATAGACTTCTTCTAGTGAATCTATAGAAGGACATGGACAAGAGTTGCACAGCATGGGGCAGGCAAAGATGGTTGCCATCAGTATTGTTAGAGAAAATACCCAAGTCAATGAAATTATAGATCTAATGAAGTCCAGAATAGTCCTGAATCAAAAATTCAGTTAAAAATACTTAAGATAGGAGGGAGGGGCAGAAAGACTACCAGCTCAATTTTTAAAAGCCAGGACATGGTAAAAGTTCATAGCTTCATAAGTTTACAAATCACTTTCCTCACAAATGTTTCAGTTGTATAGCAATGAGACTAAAGCTTATTTATGTTAAGTGAAAAGCTGGCATTCACACACATAACATATGCAAAGTGATTTGCAAATATTATCTCCTTATATGAAACACCCAGTAAGGGAAAGTAGGGAAATGAGAAACTTGTTCAGATTTCAGATGTGTAGTACTCAATATAGTGGACTGTCTTACACTGACCAAGCTTAGTGAGAATGTGAATTTTCTCTGAAAAGTGCCAACCCAAATTCTTATAGGAGTGGAGAGGAGCTCTCCATGGTCTAATCTCTCATGGGACCAGAAATTCCTGCATCAGCTATTTCTTAAAGTAGAAGTTGAGTCCTAAAGGAAACTGTTAGAATGGAGATGTCCTATCTTGAAAGGAAGCATTTAATGAAATTACCAACACAGACATTCCCTCTATCAATATACATCACAGCAGAGTCCCATTTTCTTAGCTGTACCATTCTTTTCTGTCTCTTAATATATTAGCTTTAGAAATGTCAGTGATTATTATCAACAAATTAAACATTTATCAAGCACCCACTATGTGTGAGACACTGCACTAAGTGCTAGAACAGACACAAAAAGCAGAAACAGTTCTCATCCTCAGGAACCTTATTTTCTAAAGGCAAAGGGGGAGACAATATGTACATATAAGATACATACAGTGTAGGTAAAAGGTAACCTCAGAGAGCAAGGTGTTAGAATCTAAATGGGCTCATTCAGAGATTTCTCCACTCCACATGTTCATCTGGACTATTTGTGCCCAATCTGTGGTAGAGTCTTCTAAACTCGTACTGGCCTGATCAGCCACAGATGAACATACTGTACCTTGACCCCAACATAGTGATGTCATTTTGATCCTCTTTGAGAATGAAGGACAGCAACCAAATCAAATCAGCATCTGAGGGGATTGTGAAAGACACTACTCAGAAAATAGAATTTGAGCTGAGCCTTGAAAGAAACAGAGATGGGGGTAGAGGAGGAGAAGGGTAAGAAGAGAGAGTATTCCAGGAATTAAGGAAAGCGAAGATATAAAAATGCATGACAAACAGCACACAAAAAGTCTAGAATTGCTGGATTGTAGAGTGCATAGAAGTGAGTAAAGAATAAAATAAAAAAAATTGTTTTAAAGCAGAAAAATAGAAAGGAGCCAAACAATGAAGCATTTTATATGCCAAACACAGAAGTTCATATTTAATCCTGGAGGTAAAAGGGAACCACTGGAGTTTATTGATTAGGGGTGGTCAGTCAGTCTTACACTTGAGGAAAACCACTTTGGCAGATATATGAAAGATGAATTGGAGTGGAGGTAAATCAGAGAGGTATGAAGGCTATTATACTGAGGTCGATCAGGTGAAAAGTAAGTGGAGAAAACAGGGATACAGGGAGAATTGTAGTGAAGAAAGAAATTACAAAAGGATCTTAGCCAATGTATCTTTCTCTCTATTTTTGAGGAGATACTCACTTAAATTGACCTTTCTGCAATTTCTCCCCATTCAATTTAATTCTGCCCTTTTAGGGAAGCTTGAGATGGTGCTCAAACATTTCAAGGAGAAAAATCAAGAAAGAGATTAGTGACATTTTTTAGACTTCCTATTTTTCCAGGAACTTAAAATCCCTGAGATTTTACCACCAAAATCTACCTCAATGCCTGAACAATGTCAGTGATCTACCGTGTAGGTGTATTCACGGACTCATGAAGATGTGACAATCTGCTAAAAATACATTTTCCCCAAATATTGCCCATTGGGCACACCTCTAAAATGATCTCTCTTTGAAAAGGAAAAAATGTTACACAGAAAAATAATGTCATTTTGTATGAACCATATCTGGTTTTTTTAAAAAAGTATACCTTATGTTGATACAAATATAATTCAGATGCAGGATTTTATAGGGTTGTGGTTTTTTTTTTGGGGGGGGACTTCTATGAATGCAGTTTTTCTAAATTTTCTAATTTTTTTCCCTTATTATCTTTCTTTTCCCAATTTATCAGCATGAGGAAGGCTGATGATGCTGAGGATATCATAGAGAACACAGTGTATAAGAAAGTGATTTTTCGGAGCTACCTGGACAGTACTTTTTCAGTACCTGATCCTCGGGGAGAGAATGATGATCACCTTGGAATCCTTGGCCCTATTATCAGGGCTGAAGTAGATGATGTGATCCAAGTAAGCCAAGTTTTAAGCATTATTAAGAGAGACAGGGCAAGGTAAGTGGTACAGTGGATAGAATGCCCGGGCTTGGAGTCAGGAAAATCCAGCCTTAGACACTGACTAGCATTAACTGCAGACAAGTCACTTAACCCTGTTTACCTCAATTTTCTCATCTATCCACTCCAATTCCAAGAAAATCCCAAATAGCATTACAAAGAGTCAGACAAAACTGAAATGCCTGAACAGCAACTACAAGAGAGGCAGATGGGTGGAAAGAACACTGGAAGTATAGTCACAAGACCCTGAGTCTGAGTAGTAGCTCTGCCCTTGGCTATCCAAGTGAACTCTGGGAGGTCACTTAACTTCCCTGAGCCTCAGTTTTCTCATCTGTAGAATGGGTATATAGTTACACCTTCCCTTCTATTTTTACTAGATTAGTGTAAGAAAAACAATATAAATGTGAGTCATTAGTATCAAAGTTAGAGGAGTTTCTGAAAGTGTATGATAATTACAAAGTCAAAAGTATGAATGGATGTTGCCCATGGTTTATCAAATTCCGTATAGTCCTGGGGGGAATAATATTTGACTTAAAGTTAGAAGGTCTACCTATGACTTTTGTCTCTATAGAATTAAGAATTGTATTCTATGAACTAGTCACTTAATCTTCCCAGAGCCTGAGCTTCCTCATCTGTAAAATAAGGCAGAAAATAATAATAATAGGGATAAGAACTGGACTTGAGATTTCATTAATATAGGGCATTTTCAGGGGAAGAAACGCCCTCTAATAACGTAGGTAGTCATCTTCTCTACTAACTTTCAGTCAGAGTTGCCTAGAGCACAAGGAGGTAAAGCACAAGCACACAGCTACTGTGTTTCAGAAGCAGACTTGAATCAGGTCTTTCTGGTTCTGAGAGCACCTGTCTCTATACTACACCAAACCATCCCTTAAGTATAATGCTTTATAATACAATGTATATATTTTATTCAAAATCCTATCTGTTCTTCATCCCCTGCCTCAGATGTCACCTCTAGGAAGCTTTCTCTGATTCCATTCACCTGAGACGATCCTTCCCTCATTAAGACATGAAATCTCCACTTTGGAAGGAAACTCAAAGGTCACCTATAATTTATAGTCTTGAATAACATAACCTATAACTTAAGTGAACCAACAATTAACTCTAATTAACTATAACTTATTATCATCCCCACAATGGAGAAGGGGTCCAATGATCTCATAGTCTTTCGCATTTCTCTCATATATGTGTTATATTTGTATAAATGAATTCTTCCTCTTATTGGATTATAAACTCCTAGAGGATGGAACCATGTCTTATTCTTCTTATCAGTATCCTCAATGCCCAGTGTAGTACATTATATATATAGATATAGATATATAGTAACATAGCAAGCCAATAAACACTTAATAGTAACTTATTATATAGAAGGCAGTGCTAGGAAACAGTATCCAAAATAGATGTAACTTCTCCAATATTTAAATGTTTCTCAAGTGCTTTACATAAATTATCTTGTTCTTTCCTCTGGCAATAAATAAGCACAACTGGTATTATTATTATTATTATTCCCATTTTAAAGATGAGGAGACTGAGATTCAGAAATGCTGGACAATTTGCTTAAAATCACACTCTAAACCCAGTAGTCTTTCTATTCTCCCTGGTTGCCTCATGGTTTAGAGATTGGAATTGAAGTAATAAAATGCATTGAATTTGTGTGCTGGGTTTATGTAAATAGGGGGTTCCAGTAACTAAAGATAAGAATGCTTGTGCTGAATCTAAAATCAGAAACTCATCCTGAGTTCAAATGTAGCCTCAGAAGCTGTGTGATCTTGGGCAAGTTACTTAACCTCATTTGGCTCAGTTTCCTCATCTATATAAAATGAGCTGGATAAAGAAATGGCCAACTACTCCAATATCTTTGCAATGAAACCTCAAATTGGATCATAGAAAATTAGACATGATAGGAATGATCTAATACAAAAAATAAAGTTAAGGATTTTGTGTCTGACATTGTTAAGTATTTGTCTAATGCTCTTTAGATTTATAAACTGCCACATTCTGATCCCTGCCACCCACCTGTAAACAAACCAAAAATACTCTCTTCTCCTATCTTAATCTAATTATCTCCTGATACAATAATACCACTTCTTACCACATCTCCAATAAAGAAGATAGGAAAAAGTTGCTTTTCCAATAAAAAATAATTTGGGGAACAATACCTATAATGTCATTGCTATAAGGATCCTTAGTAAAGAAGTTTTCTCAAACCATGTAAATCAGCTGGTGTAAACTGATGGCCTATGCCTTTTTGTCTCAACTATCATAAGGAAGAGAGAGCTTCTCTTTCGTTATATGAATTTACCTTTTTTGTTGTTTTTTTTGCATATTTTAGGTTCGTTTTAAAAATCTAGCTTCCAGACCATATTCTCTTCATACCCACGGGCTTGCCTATGAAAAATCATCAGAGGGAAAGAGCTATGAAGATGACTCCCCGGAATGGTATCAGGATGACAATGCCATTCAGCCCAATGGCAGTTATACTTACGTATGGCACGCGACAGAACGATCCGGTCCAGAAAATCCTGGGTCTGCTTGCCGAGCTTGGGCTTACTACTCAGCTGTGAATCCGGTAAGAATTCTCCTGTTCAGGGGATTAAAAGTTACTGCCTTGATATCTCCTTTTTTAAAACATTTTGTTTTTTAAAACTTCATCCTTGGGAATGAGAAAGACCTTTATTCTGAGAGAGATCATAAGTTGTTTTCCTCTGGGAAGAAGTGAGTGTCATGTTCCTTCACACTCTAGGTGAAGAATGTGGCCTAGAGACTATAGTCAATGTGCCTAAGAATAGAGGCCATAAATCCTAAATTAGAAGAGCCCCAGTTTCAAACAAACAATCCTTTCTCAGATTATATGATTGCTAGATAGCCCAATGGGAGAGGCTCAGACTTGAATTAAGATGGCCCAGGTGTGAATCCTGCTTTAGGCATTAGCTGTATGACATGGTGCAAGTCATGCAAGCTTCCAGTTTCCTTATCTATAAAATGGAAATAATATTAGCATCTACTTCACAGAGTTGTAGAGATAACCCATTTAAAGCGCTTGGAAAATCTTAAAATAAGATACAAATGTCAGTTATTATTTTTGCATGTGTTTTGATTTGGAGTTAAGAAAATAGTCTCCCTATGGTGAACTCCATACTGGTCTCCAAATGTCACAGGGGATCATAGGAGTTAGAGAGGATAAGAAATTACTCATTCACTTGTCTCTATCACTGCCTGAGAAAGATATTTCATTTGAAATCACTTTACATCACAGCTCCACTTTCCAAACTTTTTCTTTAGAAGGCCTTCATGTTGAAGAAACTTTCATTTACAGAAGTAGGAAATAGTATGAATGAATTGATAAAGGCCCAAGCCTAGGACTCTATTTCTGATTCTTTTTGTCTGTGAATTTCAGAGGTGCAGAGAAAGAAAACCTAACTGCAGTCTGGATGAAGGGGAAAAATAAAATATGCTTTTAATTGTCTTCCAGGAAAAAGATATCCATTCAGGCCTAATAGGCCCCGTTCTGATCTGCCGAAAAGGAACACTCCATAAAGAAAGCAACAGGCCTATAGACATGCGAGAGTTTGCCCTACTTTTTATGGTCTTTGATGAAAAGAAGAGCTGGTATTTTGATAAAAAGCCTAAAAGAACTTGGACAGGCTTATCCTCAGAAGTAAAAAACGCTCACAGGTTTCATGGTACTTTCTCTAATTTGGTCTAATCTTTGCATAAAAGCAGCTTGGGTCCCTCAATTCCATCCAACATCAATGTTTGTTCCTGGGTTTTGCAAAAAGTACTTAAAAGAGCTTAGACATGTGACTTCTATTAAAGTCCCCAGGAGCCCAGATAACCAATGCACAAAAAAATCTGAGGAGCTGGGGGAGGTGGATAGTAACCAAACAATCAGGGATTAAAGAGATTTGAGAAAGAACCTTAAGAGACTCCCCTCACCACCCACCACCACCTTCATATAACAAGGGTTTTTGTCGGTGAACCTTAGTTGGAACATGGAAGAAGAAAGGATTCATGGCTTAAATGCTAAGTAGTGAATATTAAAAAAAAAAATGGCAGCATGCCCAAGTTAAATTGGTCTATAGTTAATGTGAGCCTAAAAGGAATTGGCAAGAGAGGCATCTAGGGTTTAAGGGAGAGCAAATCAACTGGGAAGTAAGAAAGCCTGAAAGATCTGCTTGTGACACACACTGGCTTTGTTACCTGGCCAAGTCATTTCATCAGGAGCCACACCAGCTCTCTAAGAAGAAAAGCTGGAGAGCAAATATTGATTGATATTGGAAAAGGGAAATTCCATCAAATGAGGTAATAATTGTAGTGTTAGCACAGTGCCTCGCACACAGTAAGGGCTATATAAATGTGAGTTAATAATAATAGTTACTATCAGAATTAACTCACTTAGCCTTTCTGTGACTCAATTTCCTCTTCTGTAAAATTGGAAAGTGGGACTAGCTAATTTTGGAGATCTTTTCCAGCTCAGATAGATGAGCCTACATTCATACCAATGAAACCACAAGTCTGTCTTTCCGATCCCCACAATCTTAGGGGGGAAAAGTTGCTTGTTTTTAAGGAATGAACACCATCCTTCATACTAATACATTTGTAAATATGTTTCCTGATCTCTAATGCTGTCAGTGCTCTTGTCCATATATAGCTATTTATAAAGAATTTCTTAATTATAAGATTTTTCTAAGAGGGGATTGATTCTGTAGCACTTCTGACTCTCAAGAAACCCTTCAGGTATCCAAAGCACGTGGACCTCTACAGGAATGTGTTTGTGTTAGGAAAATGGATAGCCAAGTCATAGAGATTAACAGGAACATTTAGTGAGGACTTAATAAGAGGAACAGAATGTGTTTGCAAAGACCATGAGAGACAAACAGAGAAATAGAGACAGACAGAGACAAAGAGAGACAGAGACAGAAAAAGAGAAAGACAGAGAGACGGCCGGGGGCAGGGAGGGAGAGAGGAAGAGAGATGTGGGGAAGAATAACAAAATAACTCTTCAAACCATTTAGAAATTTGACCATGCTGGCAAGATAATTTAACACACATGGGCACATATACACATTCACGACATCCTAAAATTAGGAGGGCAAAACAATGGAGATGACTAAATGCAGGGAAAGATTCAGATGTATGAATGAGCCCAGCTACTCATTGAATTTTTCCATTTGGGACAATCCCCACAGGACCCCATGGGATACTACAGCTAGAGAGTGAATGACTAAGGAAAGTATCTAGGTAGGGAAGATCATCATTTTCCGTCAGTTGGTAGAAATATCTTCCCTAGCCCTTCAATTCATTCAATTCAATAAGCACTTATTGACAATATGGACCAGGCACTTAACCAGGTGTTAGGGATGCAAAGACAAAAAAATAAAATTTAGGTCCTTATATTCTCCTGGGCAGAAGGGATGACATGTTTACAGAGAAGTCAATAAAAATGTATGTAAAGCAAATACAAAATAATTTTTGGGGGTGCAGTTAGAGTACACACAACTAGATGAGGAAAGCATGCTTGTGGGAGAACATAAGGTATACCATGCTAAGAGCTAGAGAGATTCCAAGAGGTTGAGGTGAAGAAGGAATGCTGTGAATTCTAGACATAGAAAATGTCCTGTATACAGGAAGGAGATGGAGCTCCATACACACACAAAAAAAATAGAATGCATAATGTGAAATAATATAAAATTGGTCATGGAAAGATATTCTGGAGATTGAATATGAAGGGTCATGTTGCCATACTTCCCATTTTCTATACTTATGAAATTTTAATTTTAGCTTCAATTTTTAAAAATGGAAAGTGTAAGACTTTCTGTTTACTGTTCCTAGATTTGTCCCATAATCCATTCTGTTGTTAAAAATATTTTGTATGACCCTGGGCGAGTCACTTAACTCCAATTGCCTCAGCCAAAAAAAAATATCCTGGGCCTTTTACTATCATTCAATATAAGAGCTAAATTTGCATTTGCATTTGCAAATTTAGACTTCATCCAAGTTATTGATAAAAAATGTTCAATAGTTTCCTGGGTCATATTCTCCTAGAGCGAGACCTCTTAAGATCAGTAGAGATTTATTAACCACTTCTTAGAGGCTTATCATTCAACCAGTTCCAAATCCACTCAAATTGTCAAGTCAAGATAAGGATTGATTAAGTACTTACTTAAGATCAGGCCATTTGCTAAGCAATGAACATACAAATACAATCAGAAAGGAAAACATTCCAGCCCTCCAGGAGCTTACAGTCTCATGAGGGAAGACAACACATAACTCAATAGCCTAACACAAGGGTCAGCTCTTTCAGATCCTTCCCATTAGAGGGAGTAGAGGGAGGGAGGGGATAATTTGGAAAAATGAATACAAGGGATAATGTTATTAAAAAAAATTACTCATGCATATATACTGTCAAAAAAATTTATAATTATAAAATAAAAAAATAAAAAAAAAAAGAAAAACCAGATCCTTCCCATTAATAAAGATGACAGCTAACTTGGACACAGAATTTCAAGGTTTGCAAAATATCATAAATCTATTGTTTCATTTGGCCATTTCAGTTAGTAATACTGTCTACTTAGAATTCACATTTATTGTTCTGAAATTTAGCAGAATTTAACATATTGCACCATAATCATCTCTATTTTGCTACACATATCCAAACAGAGGGTAATGGATTCAGAGTAGAGTATATACCTATTTTTAAATTTTTTGACATAGTTAAATATTAAATAATATTATTTTATAATAAATAAAGATATATAATACACAAAGTAATGTACTTTTAATTTTTTGGATATTGCTGATGTGGAAATTGGCTACCATATTTATAAGTTTTTGGTTTTCTTCCTTTTTCAATGGGTGGAAGAGGGGGAAAGCGAGGGAGAGAATTCTAGTCCAAAAATAAAATAAACTTGAATTTTTTTTAAAAAGGCAACTATCTCCTTATGTCAAATCCTCAAATTTGGATCTCTTCCAATATAACACTTGTACACAAAGTAAGCACTTAATAAAAATCTATTAAAATGAATTGAATAATTTTGGGTTGTTTGTTAATTTGTTGTAACTCTCTATTCTTTCAGCCATCAATGGCCACATCTACAATTTGCCAGGACTAAGGATATATGAAAAGGAGACAGTGAGATGGCACTTGCTGAATATGGGTGATTCCCAGGATATTCATGTGGTTCACTTTCATGGCCAGACATTGCTGGAGAACGGAACCCAAAAGCATCGTTTGGGGGCTTGCTCCCTGCTTCCTGGTAAATGATAATAACTGATGTTGATATAATCTTTCTTTTAGGTAAAACGTTTTACATTCATCATTTATTTCATTTGATCTTTATAACAACCTTGGAAGTAGGTAATATAAATATTGTTAGTCTCATTTCATTTACACACATACATTCACACACAGCCAAAATATTATAAATGTTAAATGATTCACCCATAGTCATATAGGTAGTAATGTGAGAGACAGGATTAGAACCCTAACCTCCCAATACCAAGTTTCAAACACTTTCTACTGCACCTTTTTGCCTCTGGGCAATGGGGGGAAAAATCCTTGCATATAATCATCAAGAAATATATTTCTCAGCACCTGTAACACTCTCCAGTCACCTAAATGTCAATACCTGTGCTAGCATCCTGAACCAGGAAAAGTTATTTTTATTTTTCCACTTTTTCAGCTTGAGTGACAAATAGATTTTATGTGATGGGCAGAAGCTATATTGTGGGAGGGGCTATGGTAGTTGATGTCAGTGCTATATAAGGGCAATACAATAGGGGAATACCAGGGCCATTTTGCCTTTTTTTGGCTGTCTTACTGTGTCCTTTTCCAAAGATTACTGCTCTGGAAAATTGCATATTGCATTATGCATGGCAGAGAACATCAAATGATCATAGATTTTTACATGTACACACATTTGAGTGTGTATGTGCATATATATACATACATATACATGTGTGTATACCTATGTTTTTTTTTTTTTTTCAAAAATCATTTATATAACTGGAAAGTAAAACCCGTTCTGCAAAGAGAGATAAAAGACAAAGTGGTATCCAGAACATGGAAGCTAATTTCCCTAATGTTTTTATCTTGAGCTAATATAAAGCTATTTCCCTTTCTCTTTGTGAGCAGTTTGGTTACTGAAAGAGGAAGAAAAAGAACTACTGAGTAAAGAGCTAACTTTAGGAGATTTGCAGTTTTCTCTGACTTAAGGGAATCATTTATCATTACAACAGCACAACACTTTTTTCGCAGCCCATCTGAGGGTGGCTATTTTTTAAATGTTGTCACTATTTCATCATCTCAAGAACAGAAATGAGTGGATTTTTGCAGGAGGAGAGTGATAAAGACCAGAAAGGGAGAAGCTAGCAGAGAAGCTTCATGGAAGCTTGTTCCTGAAGGGCAAAGATATCAAGAACTATAATTCAAACTTATGAGTTGCTCCCAAATACGTGAGTTTCCTCACTCATGTTCCTCCCTGCTAGATTTCTATAATTATGGCCCAGTTATCCACAGCATGGCATGAGAGTGTGATCTAAATTTATCGGTAGCCTGTGATACTTTGATTATTGCTGCACTTACTTTATATTGAACAACTATGGCATTAGAATTATTCATGCTTTTCATTTTTCATTGTTTTTAAGTAAATAAATGTTTTGTGCTTAAGAGCTAATAGTGTCATTGTGACTCAGTAGGGACTCAGAACTACCGTAGGGAGGTGAATAAATTTATTTCCCACTCCTAATATTTTTATCTCTAGGATCCCAAAAGAATATTGAATCATAACTAAATGGTTGCAATCTTTATCTTGGAAACCCAGCCAGTGTGAAAGTAGGTTAGAATAATACAATCATCCCAGAGAGGCATGTAGAATGGAGTGAGGGGGTCCCATGCAACAAATAGTTACACTAGTAAATCTGTAAATCTTTCACTTGGACTCAAAGTGAGAGACTTGGGTTGACCCTCCAATCTAATAATTTAGTTAAGATATATTTCCCCTGGGAAAGAAATGGCTAAAGACAGTTTTGATTGGTTTCATGAATAGTTAAGAATATGGCAACCAGTAGAAAGCCATCAAAAACAGAACACAAGAAACTGAACTTTGTTAGGAGAGAGATTTAGAAAGAATTTCCTGATCATGAGCTTTGAGAAGTAGTAAAATGGATAAACAGGGAAAGGTATAGAGATCTTGAGCTCTTAGAGAGTGGGACAAGTCTTGCCTAAAGATGGAAAATTTGAGAAATTTTAAAACCATGGCAGGGAAAGTTTCTGGTTAGGTTTTTGGGGTTTTGTGCTGCTGGTAGAGAAGGGGGCAAAAATGTAGTAGAAAGGCAGTGTTTATTTGGGACCTTTGTTGATCTAAAGTAATTTTTTTAAAACATAGACTGAATTATGGATTACTTGGTTTGCTCATAAATGACTATTTTTGCTATATTTAGACAAATGAATGTCAGAACAAAAAAATCATTCTGGAAATATTTTGTGTATTTTCCCTTTTTATTTGATGAAAGTTCTATGGGGAAAAACAAAGATTCCCCTCCCTAGTTTTCCCACTATTTTTCTAGGTCTTCACTTCTTGATTTCTGCCTGCAAAGGAGTATGAGTATCTCTTAAATTCTTCTGATGACTGTTGGCCAAAATTGTTTTCACTTAGTCAACATATATATTTATTAAGAATTTGTTACATGCTATTTACTGTGCTAAGAACTAGGATATAAAGAAAGATATATTTTTGAAGGTTTAACTTTGTATTCCTCTTCATTTTAGGTTCATTTAAAACTCTTGAAATGAAAGCATCAAGACCTGGCATATGGCTCTTAGACACTGAGGTGGGAGAAAATCAGATAGCAGGAATGCAAACACCATTCCTTATAATAGATGAAGGTATTATATGTATATATACCATAATATATTCAATATGAAAGCAACAATGAACAGAATTCTTAGAAAAAGACAAATTCTGGGAATCCAAAGTATGTTACTGTAAAGTGGGCTGCAAACTCATAGGCCAGAAGATTTTGAAATAGTTATTCAGTCTTCCCTGCAGGAAACTAATCATTATATGATAACAATCAATTAGAATATGATATACTGACATGAAGATTGTACACTTGGTCTATGTGTGGGTCATTTGGCCTTGCACTGTTCCATAGGCAAAGGTCACATAACTGAGAAGTCATCTGTTTCAAAAATTAGAAGCACTGGTCACTCAGGAACCAGAAAAAAAGAGCATAAACTCATGCCCACTATTTAAAATTAAATAATAAATTAAATTATTTATATAAAAAGAAAATTATGTTATAAAAATTTAAATCCTTTTAATGATTGGTGACTAAATTATATTCATATACTCATTTAACTAAATGATAAACTTATAATTCCAAGCTATCCAAACACTTGTGAAAACTTCCAGTTGTTCCTAAGAGCTCTGGTAAGGAAACTCTGGTAAGGAAGTTACTGTGGTGGTCAAGACAAGGACTGACCTTAATAGTTTCAACACTGGCCCGCAGGAAGTTCTACCTGCAAGTGGCTGGTATTTCTTTTTGTGCTCAGAGTTTTGGTAGCCTTGACACTCTCAGAGGAGCTTCAACAGTTCAAGTGAGAATAATTGTTCTAAAACCTAAACAGATTGGAACTAAATAAAAAAAAAAATTTCCCATTCTGGGCTTTCAAGTTCCTTATATCCTAGTAGGACTATTCCTACTGACCAGATGTACTTCTCGAGAATAATAATCTCACTTCACTTGTCATGCTGCAATGTATTTAAGTTATGCTATGATTGGGCAGTCGATAAGCATTTATTAATTAAGTTCCTATTTTGTTGCTAGATGCTGTGCTAAGAATTGAGGATTCAAAAAAAAAAAAAAAAAAAAAGATGGAAAATAGTCCTTGTCCTAAAAAAGCTTACTTTCTAGTGGAAGAAAAAACAAGCAAATGACTATGTGCATATATGAGATTATATATATAATATATTATACACATACACACATATATATAAATTGATGGATTTAATATGTATATACACAAATCTATATCTACCTGTCTATATGCAGATTGTAAGAGAGAGACAGGGACAGATTCAGAAAGAGAGAGGGAGGGAGAGAGAGAAAGAGAGAGACACACACAGAGACCCAAGGAGAGAGAGACACATAGAGAGAGAGAGAGGGAAGGAGGAAGAGAGAGAAAAAAAAGGAAGGGAGGGAGGGAATTAGGGAAGGAAAGAAAGATAGAAACAGAGAGACAGAGAAGAGAAAGAAGAGGGGGTGGGTGGGAAAGAGAGGGAGATAAAGAAAGAGAGAGGGAGAGACAGAGAAAGTAAGACAGAGACAGACAGACAAACAGGAGAAAGTAAGACAGACACAGAGAGAAAAGAGAGAAGTGAAAGAGTCGGGTGTGAGAGAGCGGGGGAGGAAATCAGAAAGGGAGAAAGGGAGAGAGAGAAATGGTGGAAAGTAATTTTAAAAGAGAAAGAACCAATAGGTAAGGGGATTGGGAAAAGCTTCCTTCAGATGGTGGGATTTGAGCTAACTTTTGAAGGAAGCCAGGAAAACTAAATAGAGGTAGGTGAACAAAGTATTCTGGGCTTGGAAGACAACCAATAAAAGGCAAAGAGTTGCAGATGAGAAGTTCCCCAATTAGGCCAGTGTAGTTGGATTGGAGATAATATGGAAAGGAGTAAAAGCTGGAAAGGTAGAAAGGAGTCAGCTTATAAAGCACTTTAAAATGCCAGAGGACTTTATATTTGGAAGCTCTGGCAGGTAAAAGCATTTGATTATCAAAGACTTCAATAATCATCACTTATACTTTTTTTCTCCTCTCCATAGAATGCAAGATGCCCATGGGCTTAAGTACTGGCATTATAGCTGATTCACAGATAAGTGCATCCAGTTTCCTGGGTAAGTGTGAATACCAACCTTAGCAAAATGTTTTTTTCTTATTGGGAAGCTGAATCCAGGTTGTCATCATGTCTATGTGAAATTTAGCCCAGATCACAGAAGACTTTTTTCTTTGCCAAGGAGAGGCTAAAACTAGGGCTCTGATGTGAAGGAAAAGCTATATTTATTATAATAATGATAAGCACTTACATTTATATATTCTATAATTTTCAGTTTTCCTCAACACAATC
This sequence comes from Sminthopsis crassicaudata, assembly GCF_048593235.1. Classification (NCBI taxonomy): domain Eukaryota; kingdom Metazoa; phylum Chordata; class Mammalia; order Dasyuromorphia; family Dasyuridae; genus Sminthopsis; species Sminthopsis crassicaudata. The sequence continues at coordinate 57,556,564 of NC_133620.1, read as the reverse complement.
CAGACATATTAATAATCATTATGTTCCTATAGCTTTTTATGAATTATGAAAGCATCTTCCTCACTGCTGCCCTGTTTAATAGATAGTCAACTAAACCCATTTTACAAATAAGGGAACAGATGGCCAGAAATTAAGTTCTTTGCCCAAGGTCACTAAGCAAGTGTTAGAACTAAGATTCAAACTCAAGTCTAACGCTACCAATATTCTGTCACACCACCTCTTAAAATGATCTCTGGCAATCTTAATTCATATGTAATGGGAAATAATAAGCCTTAGAGTCTGATAATATGAGTTGAAATCCTAGATCTGAAATCTTCAAGAGTTCCAGACAATAGTTGTGCTGTTTTGGATATTGACTTTCTTTTTCAAAGAATCAGGTTAGAATCAGTGATCCACAAGATCCCTTCAAGTTCAAGTCATTTAAAGAGTTGAGAAGGAAATATTTGTTCTGTTCCAACTAATGACTGATTTTTGTTTCAAATCTGACCCTGCTTCAAGTGAAAGTACATATAACTGACAAGGAAGCTACAGTCAAGAATCTAGTGAATTTTTATCCACACAGGTCCAGCTTGGATTAATTCTCTAGATGAGGGTAAGAGTAGAATGTACTGATAAACTATTAAACCAGAGATAAATATCCTTAATATTTTATTATAAGAATGGTTTTGCTATTCCATCCCTAGTGATCAAATTTCTTAGATTCACAGTGTAAAGGGAAAAAATTATCTCATTAATTCATTACTAGGAATTATCAGTTAAAACAAGCAAATGGCCCATTTCTTGTTTGGGGGGGCAGATTTTCTCCTTAGTAGAACCTCATAGTGTTTATGGGCCTGTACCCCTGGTTCTGTGTACTCATCTCTGTGAGGAAGAGTCTACCTTCACCTTCCCATTCCCACCTCACCCCAAAAATGTCTTCTGTGTCCCCAGTCACATTTTTGATGCTTGCTCTAGGAATGAAACCCCCTTCTCATGGCTCTAATGACAGGGATATTCAAGAGATTTCTTTTTTTTCACCTCCATATACTATTAGTAGGTCCGAGGAGAGTAATTAGATTAAATATTCCAATGAACACATTTAACACAAATAATCAGACAAAACAACTCAATTTTATCCTTGTTTCTCCTTCACTCCCTCCCCTCAGGAAGTGATCTCCTAAAAAACAAAACAAAACAAAACAAAGCAACCTTTTTTTTTTTTTCCAGAAGGGTATATACAGACACTATAGATATATACATACATATATATGTATGTGTATGTATACATAATACATGTATATATATATATGTATGCATATTTATGGAGAGCTACAAATGTGTATGTACATATTACCTAGCTATCAAACTGCTTTGACTTTCCATCTCACTACTTTGAGGAAGTCCAAGTCTGCCCTTATTAGTTCTCAATCAACTTAGAAGAATAAAAAATGGAAAGTGTAAAACTGAGGGAAAGTGGTAGAAGAAATTTTCCAGTGGATGTTAAGGCTGAAGTGCTAAGGGCTTGGAGGACTTAGCAATTGAACAATTCATCCATCAACAAGCACTTATTAAGCACCTACTATATGCCAAGCTGTACTAGTTGCTGGAAGTACAAAGAATGGATCAATTCCTGCTCATAGGGGTCTTCCAGGTTTATGCAAGAGATAAAGGGCACAGGCACATATAAAATATATTAAGCTTAAATAGAAAATGAATAAATAGGGGCAGCTAGATGGTACAGTGGATAGAGCACCAGCCCTGAAGTCAGGAGGACCGGAGTTCAAATCTGGTCTCAGACACTTAACACTTCCTAGCTGTGTGACCCTGGGCAAGTCACTTAACCCCAGTTGCCTCAGCCCTCCAAAAAAGTGGATAAACACGTATATATATATACACACACATATATATACACATATATATATACATATATATATATACACACACATATATATACACATATACATATATATACATACAGATACGTATATATACATATATATACACACACATATATATACACATATACATATATATACATACAGATACGTATATATACATATATATGTATATGTATGTATATATACACACACACATAAATACACATATGCAAAGTATTAGCTTTTGGGCAGAACATTCATTATGCAGAAGATAGTGCTTAAACCATTTTTACCTTTCTTGGTAACCCTGGAAGTTAGCATAATGCCTAGCATTTAGTAAATGCTAGCCAAGGATACATATGGTTACCACTTTAATTCTACACCTAACTATATAATCTCCTTCTTATAATGTAAAGCTAAAAAGAAAAAGGATTTTCTATTGGAAAAGTGTTTTTCCACTAAAATTGAGAAATTCTGGATTTCTAATCTTTTTCAAATCTAATTTCCTTGTTTTCTTCCTTAAAAATCTAGGTTATTGGTACCCTAAATTAGCAAGGTTAAACAATGCTGGATCTTACAATGCTTGGAGTGTAGAAAAACAACTATATTCTCTTTCATCTGAACCGTGGATCCAGGTATACCTTAGTACCCTGATAACATCTATTATATGAAACTACCCCACACTCCCTTTAATTTGAACTGCATCTCATCATTTGGTTAACATTTGTTAATATTTTGAGTGGAAATCAAATCTCTATCTCAAATAATATTGGGCTAATTATTAGCAACTATTTCTTGAGCATCTACTCTACTTAACACTATAACAATCTGTGTGATATTGCAGATAGAGGGCTAGAACTGAAGTCAGGAAAACCTGAATTTAAATTCTGCCTTTGATATTGATAAGTTCCTGGGCAAATCACTTAATCTCTCTGACTCTCAAGCAACTCTATAAGTACATAATTGTTATGTACTTATAGCAATAGGCAACATTCAAATAGTTCTATATAATCTACAAAAATACCCATATTGCCTCATTAGATATGGCGTCTATACTCACTGCCTATGTGACATTGGGCAAGTCACAGATGTCCCTTCTAACTATAAATCTATGATTGTATGGCTCATGTGAAGTGAGTTCTATCATTATCCCCATCGTATAGATGAGAAAATAGAGGCTTACAGGTTAAATGTCTGGCCCAGGATTCTGAATTAAGTAAGTGATCAAAGTGGGATTCAAATTCTTGACTCCAAAATACAGCAATCTATCCGGGATGGCAATCCATTTCTACTTATATCTTTAAATTGGATGTGCTATATGACATAAGGAGTCTAAAGTAAAAACTCCTAATCAGGTCTCTGCTCACAAGTAGCTTACAGTCTCGTTCAATGGAAGATGCCTCTGAAAAAAACCCCAGTCTTGTGTGTGTTAGTCAACTAAACACATTGTTTAGGGCAATAATAATAATAATAAAGCAAGCATTTATTTCTTTGTGGACCAGGATGAGCATTTAATGCATCTGCTGCTATTTCAGGTGGACTTTGAAAAAGAAGTTGTACTTACTGGGATACAGACCCAGGGCGCCAAACAGTACCTGACATCTTACTATACCACCCAGTTCCGTGTGGCGTATAGCTCAGACAAAAGAATGTGGCGGTACTTCAAAGGAAACAGCACTTCAAGGCAGGAGGTATATCTATGTTTCTGGATGACTGAGATCAGGCTTCTAAGCCGCTTATTTGGAGCTACATATGGTCTTCTAAAAACATGACCTGCACTCTGGAGAACTTCCAATCCAGAAAACTTGACCAAATGACACAGGGATTTTGGTGATGCTGTAAACTACAGATGAGGAGGTGACTTGTACCTCAGCATATTAAAATTAATCTTCAGAAAAGTTTCTAGAACACAGAGTTATAAATTCTAAGTATAAATTCAAAGTTATATATTCTGTGTGCGTCAGAAGGGAGACACAAACCCGCCTCCCTAGATACAAGTTTAATAGTCTTTCTCTCTCTCTCTCTCTCTCTCTCTCTTTCTCTCTCTCTCTCTCTCTCTCTCTCTCTCTCTCTCTCTCTCTCTCTCTCTCTCTCTCTCTCTCTCTCTCTCTCTCTCTCTCTCCTGTGCTGCATCTCTGTTCATTAACAGTAGCCCAGGTATCCTCCCCATGTCAGATATTCTACAATAGAGCGGGCTAAAATAATATAACTTTGTTCTTAGACCTTAAGGAGTTTACATTTATTCTCCTTATTATTCTAAGTTGATTTTCATATTTTAAACATTTCATTTTATGACCTGAATATCATGTAAGGAGGGTAAAGTGATATCATAATACTTTGAGGAATAGGTAACATTACTCTGTTTCTATTGAGAAGAGGAGATAGGACTAGAAGGGACATCCATTTTAAATAAGAAGCTAGGTGGCAGAGTCTACACACATCCTTCAACATTTAAATTTCCTTAATCTGTTTTTCTATAATCATTTATAAAAAGAAAAATTAAGCATGAACTTTTATGCAGTAGCCTTGTCCCACAAAATGAACCCCAAAACATAGTCTTAGACGCATTCCATTTTCAATTCAAAGAGATTTATTTATTTATTCCAATAATAGTAAATCTGGAGGATTTCTTTGTGGATTTTAGTTCTGAAGTTAAACAGCAAATAAGAAAATGTCAACCACCCACAACTTTTGATTCTGGTCAAGTTATTTAATTTTGTTTGCCTCAGTTTCTCACCTGTAAAATGAACTAGAAAAGGAAATGACAAATTACTCCAATATCTTGGTAAAAAAAAAAAAATCCAATGGGGTCATGAAGAGTTATACATAACTGAACAATCGAATTCTAAAGGAGCTCAAATTCTACTGGGGAAAACATTACAAACATATTCAAAATAAATGCAAACTAATTAAAAACAGAGTAGAGAACAGAAAAATAGAATAGAAAAAGGAGAAAGCATATTACCTGTTGGGGAAAACAGGCAGAGTACCCTAAGATTAAGATATTTTCCAGATTTTTAAAATAGCCTAAGTCAGTTTCACATTTTCTGAAAAGCAGCTAAGGAAGGGAAGAAGGGAGAGAGAAAAGGAGGGAGGGAGGGAGGGAGGGAAGGAGTCTTCCAACTGACCAATTTCAGTCCAGCTTTACTCTCAGAGGTTGGCCACAGTTAAAGACTATTCAAGGGAATTGACTATCTGCAGTGTAATAATAGTCATGCTTTCAAGATAGCAAAACTCTGGAAGAAGTGGGCTAATATCCCATCTAGAGGGAAATATCACTTCACATGTTGGAAATTGAATTCACTTCAGCAGGGTTTACATGCCCACTCTGTGCCTGGTATTGTGCTACTGGGACTAGAAAAAGAGAAACAAAGTTATTGCCCTCACAGAGGTTACATTCTATTGGGAACATACAAAATTTGAGATATACAAAGAACATATAAAATGAAACAAAAGTACTGTCAAGAGGAAGAGGGCTAACAGAATTAGAGGTTCATGAAAACCTTCTAAGAGGAAATGATACTTGAGCCATGCCCAATGTTCATAATCTGTTTTGTTTTTTTTCTTTCATAGACCCTTTGGGCAATATGGTAAATTCAGCCTATGCATCTTTCCTTAGAATAATACTTTAAATACATCAAATAAAATATATGGTGGATTACAAAGGAAAGAATTTATTTTTGGTGATTTGTCCCTGCCTTTTCTTTCTAGTACTTTGAGGGTAATTCAGATGCCACCAGCATCAAAGAAAATCCCTTTGACCCACCCATCGTGGCTAAATACATCCGAATCTCTCCAACCCACTCGTATAATAGACCTACTCTCCGTCTGGAATTGCTGGGCTGTCAGGTCCAAGGTAAGGAATGAGGATTTGCTAGCTCTTCCTCTCCTATGCATAGGGTAGAGCAGATTACTGATGGATTGTTTTCAGTGACTTAGGTGATTGCTCCAGTTTTCAGTGTGTCTGCCAATTTGTGTGATAAAAAGAAGGGGGAAATAGGAAACAGGAAAGAGGAATAGGAGGAAACTTTTAAGCACTTTACTCACATTTTATTTGAGATGTAAAATATTATAATTAATATAGGAAAAAACAGTATTATATTAAAAGTATTAAAATATTTTGTTAAATTATATTAAATGTAAGATATATTAAATATATCAAACAATACAACATTGCATTAAATATTATGTTAAATATAATAAATTCATAATAAAAAGACAGGTATATAATAAAAATATGTTAAGTGAATGTTGCTATTAAATGATAGGTACATTAAGTGGTATCTATAATATTAAATATACAAATATTACAATAAATGCATAATCAAGTAAATAAAATGTTTATTTTGAAAAATGTGGGGCTCAAGTGAGTCCACCCACTTAGTAAGTTTCAGGGATGGAACATGAACCCTGTTCTTTACATGTGCATCAACACTTCATCCATTATCCCAAATAGCAATCTTAAAGTATGGATTCAGCTTAGGGAATTTTGATTTTCTCCTAAGCTATTACCATGCCTTGGATGGTAGGTTTCATTTTAGAGGGAAGAGCCATTTGCACTGGGATCTTGTTCTCTTCCCTTGTTTTGCCAACCACAGTATGCCTTGTCATCACACTAAGTGTCAACACATGCTTGTCCCAAAGGGAGTATGCCCGAAACTGTGCCCATCTCAGATAAAAAACATTTGATTATGATAACATCTTTACAATGGATTAATTCAGGGTTAGTATGTTTTCATATCTTAGTATGATTATGATTTGCTTTTCTAATGTTTAACCAGCCTTATATTTTTTGTATGAATCCAAATTTGTCATAAATGATTACTTTGATAAATTGCTATAATATATTTGAAAGGATTTTATTTAAAATTATTAATTGATATTCATTAAGGATATTGGTCAATTCTCTTCTTTATCTTTCTGTAGTGTAAGTATTAGAAAAGATATTGGTCAATAATATCTATAAAATAGATAGAATTTGTTAGAATATTTGTTTTGCAGTTTTTTTTAGTATAATTTGATTTGTATTAAGTGTTCTTAAAAGTTTAATACAATCCCCTGTAAATCCATCAGGACTACAAGCTTTTCTCCTCCATAATTTCTTTATAGGGAGTCCTGTTTCCTTTTCAAAATTAGATTACCTAAGATCTCTATTTGGTCTTCTGTTAATTTAAGTATTTTATATATTTGAAAACATCTCTCTATTTCTCTTCTCAGTTTTGTTAGCCTGTAACACCCTAGTAGGTTCCCATAATTCTTTTTTTCACTTGTTTTCTTGTGATTCTACTTCCTGTTTTATCTATTTGAATTTTGACCCTCTTCTTTTTAATCAGATTGGCTAAAGTTTTTATCATTTTTTGGTATTCCTTTCAAGGAACGAACTTTTAGTTTTATCATTTCTATAGTCTTTTTTTCCCTAACCAAGCTCTGAAACCCAAGTATTCGGACTCACCCTGTAACTCTAACTGTTACAATGTACAGTGGATAAAATGCATGACATTTATTAGCTATGTGACCAGGGCAAGTCTGGAGAGTATTTCCCATTGAGAATAGCAATACCTATCTCCCATAATTATCATAAATCTCCACTGAGAGAATGTTTGCAAAATTGAAAGTGATATACAAGGATCTATTGTTATTTTTATCATTATTATTACTATGATGATGGGGATGATGATGATGGTAATGATGGACTATATAATAGTGACAATTCCCCTGAATTCAATATAGATAGAATGTAAGCATATAGCTAAGGTTTGTTTTGGGCTTTTTCTGTGTGAAGTTGTTCTTTGAGGGATACATTTTGCAACAAGGTGATCTGTCAAGAAGCATTTATTAATGTCAGGTGCCATGCTGAGAACTGAGGATACCAAAAAAGGAATGAGATTATGGAGGGTTTTTTAAAAGCAAAAGAGACAATTTTATATTTTATTCTGGTTGTATTAGAAAGCCATTAGAGCTAACCAAATAGGAGATGGAGAGAGAGAAGTGACATGGCAGGACCTTAATTTTAGGAAGATCAACATGATAGATGAATGGACTGAGTTAAGGAGACCAACCAGCAGGCTCTTGCAATAATCTAGGGGTTAAGGGATGAAGGGCTGCATCAGGGCAAATGTATTATAGCAGAGAGGGAGGAGATGCTATAAAGGTAGAAACAATAAGACTTAAGAACTGGTTGAATATGAGGGATGAGGGATACTGAGGAGCTCTGAATAGTATATCCAAATCCAGATGAAGAAAGTCAAAAATAAACAAGAATAAATGAGTTTTCTCATCCACTAATTGTTCCATCTCAATACTCATGAAACTAAGTATCACAGAGGGAGGAAAAAGTCACATTTTCTAGTAGAAAAGATAAAATTGAACATGCTATCTCCCTCAAGGAAAACTACAGATTATCTTTTTTCTATAATTTTGCTTAAAATATAATAAAGTCCCAAATGTTAGAAATATGCACCTTTCCTGAAAAGTAGGGTCTATTCTAAACTCTATGACCCTCTATGTTCCTTATGATTCTCTTAATCCTACATTCTCTGAATGCAAGGGCCGTACTATGCATTTTTCCTATGCCCCACAGCACTTAACACAGCACAACTCAAGGAATATTTCTTAATTGACTCACATTGATTTTCCCTTGACAGGTTGCTCCACACCCCTGGGTATGGAAAGTGGAAAGATACAAAATAATCAGATTACGGCTTCATCAACAAGAAAATCTTGGTTGGGAGGTTACTGGTCACCCTTCTATGCCCGTCTCAATGCACAAGGCCGTGTGAATGCCTGGCAAGCCAAGGTAAAAAGAAACTTTCATAGTAAATGGTTATCTCCAAGTTCTCATGGATAAAATCAAAGAAACTTTAGGAAACATGAGAGACTCTGCTAAAAGGAACCATGGCTCCTGTTTATGCTTACTCAAATTCTAGATCTTATTTTACACATGGTAGTTATAGAACATGGACTAGAAAAAAAATCAGTTCTGATCTGCATATGTTTGAGGGGTTTAATTTTTATGTGTCACTGGTGATTTCTAAACTTTTTAGAGTTGCAATATCCTTAGTGAATTAACTTGTTAACTACAAAATTAAATATAAATATATAACATATTATTGTTAATAGCTTATAATATATAGTAATATATAATAATTATATCATATATGGATTAATTTAATGAATCTAATAATTTTACTTTTCTTAAAAGGATCATATGTTGCTAATTTTAAAAATCAAAATGTAGGTAGGATGGCCCAGTGGAAAGAAAACTGAATTTAGAGTCATAGGATTTGAATTTGATTCCCAGTTCTACGAATTATTTGAACTTACTTGCAAATCACTGAAAATCTCTGAGACTCAGTTTCCTTATTTGTAAAATGAAAAGGTTTGGACTAGATGATTTCTGAGGTCTCTTCAAGCTCAAGATTTATGAATCTCTGAATTGATTTTGTATTGTTTCAGTGTCATGATACACTGTGTGCTCATTGCTGTTCTCAAATGAGGCTTAGAAATAAGTAACCTAAGGGGTTCCTTCCATTGATTAAACAGAATCCAAAGAATTAATATGAGCAATGATAAAAGTCTATGGCACCATTAAAACCCTCTTTGATCCCTCCTCATGGTAGGAAGTGACCTTGGGTCCCTGAAGGCTGTGTCAACAAGATTAGAGTTTGGGCAGATCCAGCCAAATTGAACTGGTGCCAAGTTCAGCACCTGTCAAAGCCTAGCCTAATTAAAATTGGAAAAGATCCATTCTCAGTGTTGATCACTAGACAATAATTTTTTTTTAAATCACAACTCATGAAGTCATCTATGAAGAAGAATTGTAATCTTCATCAGTAGAGGAAGTGACCACATTAATGGAATCATGTATATTTGATGAAAGAAGAGGTTGATCATATATATTGGGTCAATTGGTTTGGTTATGAATGTTCATCTTTGACACTTTTTAGGGGGCTCTATTTTCTCTTCCACAGAGTTAGGCAGTCAAAAGTAACCGTATGGAATGGATAACCTTACAGAAAACTGGCAAACCTATCCAATGAATGTTTTTTTTTTTCTTTTAAGATTCCTGACACATTAGTCCCTGAATCATATATCGAATTCTAAGAATTTTCCCCCAAGGGAAACTACTAAGAAGGCATAGGGACTTTCCCTGTCCATGAAGCAGAAAAGTCCATAGATCACTCTATGGACTGGGTGGGAATACTGAACTGAGTTTTCATAAAGAAGAATCAAGCATGTCTAGGCATTTCACCTCTAGATTAAAATATATAGGATAGGGGCAGTTAGGTGGTGCAGTGGTTAGAGCACCAACCTTGAAGTCAGGAGGACCAGAGTTCAAATCTGGTCTCAGACACTTAACACTTCCTAGCTGTGTGACCCTGGGCAAGTCACTTAACCCTAATTGCCTCAGGGGAAAAAATATATATATATATGTATAGGATCACAAGATCCTATATATATATATATATATAGGATCATAAGATCCTAGAATGTTAGAGTAGAAAGGCCCCTACAAGATCATCCTATATATACCCTTCTCATTTAACAGATGGGGAACCTAAGATCTAAAGAAGGGAAGTCATTTATCTAGAATAATAGAAAATTCCCTCTCCTTACTCTTTCACTTCATACACTGATTGTCTTATCAAATGCACCAAAATTTATACCTGATGTCCAGATCTATGTGATAAAATCAACAATAATGAAAAAAGTCATTTTGATTTTTAATTTCTAAAATCACCTAAGTTGATAGAAATTTTGCATCTAGATTAAAATTCTGCTCGTTTCTCTTTTTATACATGTACTCCTTTATGTAGGTGGGTTACAAAGCAAAAAAAAAGACAATAGAAAGGTAAAGACACATGAACACAGCTATCTCCTCTTAATTACATTTCTCTGGTATCCCTTTTTTTCCCCCAACCAAAATCCTATAGCTGCTATATTCTAAATCAGTGTTATCAAGCCATGATTTTAGAGGACTCCAAAGTGTTTCTGATCATTTTAAAGACCATTGTGTATTTTCAAAATTCCCCAAACAAATTTTTTTTTATTGTCTTTCTATTTTAATTCTATAAAGTGTATTTTTCTAATAGTGAGCGCCAGGTAAGGAAAGAGAGTGGAATGGGTTTGTTAAAGAAACAACACTGTGACGTTGCAACTCGAAAGGGCCATGGATCATTGCTCTAAATATATTTAGATAGTTCACAAGACAGGTGGAATCTCCCAAAGATTCTGTTCCAATGACCCTGTCATTCACTGAGCTTCATCTGCCCCCTTTAATTCTCCCTCATTCATCTTCTAAATATGGCTGCTCCAGGGTGAGATCATCTTTATTTACCTGAAGAATCTCTGATAGAGCCATAGATACTGCAAGACTCAGTTCTTTCTCAGGTGCAAGGTGAGGTTGTTGTTAGATTCTTTACCGAAGCAGGAAACTAAATAGTATGCTATGTGTGACAGGAAATAAGCAACTTTCCCATCTTAAAGAGTAGAATTGCAAAGGAAGCTCTGTTACCCTGGGGGCCATATCCGTAGTCAATCCGCTCTATCCTGCTCTTTCAACCTAGTAGGACTCTTAGAGGGAAAAAATTTACACATATAAATACACAACCCTTCTCCTGAAGTGGATGTGGATGGAAATTTTGCAGAGCTGCAGTCATTTTGACAAAAGTCCTATCTTGTTAACATGAGCACAAAACAATAAGTTTTTTTTTGTTTGTTTGTTTTTAATTGGGGGGGGGGGGGATGTTTCAAGTACCACCCCAAAGGATCCAAAAGTAATTCATAGCATTGTGTGTGTGTGTATCCAGGGCTTAGCAAAGTGCCTGTCACATATTAAATAATTAATAAAAGCTCTATGTAACAGAGTTTTTATCTATCTGTTACACTCCAGTAAGTACTTCATAAATGCTTCTTGATTATCCAGTTCTTATGGTTTCATTTTAGGATAATTCAACAAACATTCAAGTAGGGTTCAATATGAGCAGTATTCCAAATTAATATTCAAAATTAATTAATATTCCAGATTAATTCCAGGTTAATTGATGCCAATCAGCATCAGTAGAGAGAGAGAGATTTCACAGCAAGAATTTCCCACAGTTGTATATAATCACAAATGGGAAGAAAGGAAGGCAACAAGCATTTAATTTAGTACTTGCTCTATACCAGGCAATGGGTTAAGTGCTTTACAAAATTAAATTCTCACTTGATCCTAACAACTCTATCGTAAAAGCTATTATTATTCCCATTTTACATTTGCACAAATTGAGGCAGATAGAAGATAAATGACACAGGGTGACAGTGTAAGTATATGAGGCTAGAATTGGACTTAGGTGTTTCTTACTCCAGGCCCAGAGCTCTTAACATCATATTCTCTTTTTAAAAATGTACAAAATACTGTTGGACATAAATATAAATAAAATTCAATAAAACCCATGGAAGTATGGAAGACAAACACACATACACACACACACACACTTTTATATATATATATATATATGTTTAAAATAAATAATATAAAAATAGAATATGCTAAGTGTATGAAAAGTATGAAAAACCAAAGGTTCTTTAAGGTCAGAGGCAGAAAAAATTGGTTTCTATTTTTCTGTCTTGTTTTTGTCTGGGATTCTGATTGAATTCTATTTAATTTCTGATTGGGAGAAATCAAGGGAAACATGTGATGGGGATAAAGAAGGAAAAAGATATTTATCAGTCAGAGAATGAATAACATGAACCAAGAGAGAGAGAGATGAGAGTACATGGGACAGAGGATCTTGGGATTTGAGTATTAGAATGGTGCAGAGAGATCAATTAGTCAAATGTCTTCATATCACAAGTGAGAAAAAAGAAAAAAAATCAAGCACCTCTCATTTATCTCTCAACTCCTGGCAACCTGTCTGCCAGTTTCGTCACTCAGCTGAAACTACTCTTCCCAAATCACTGCTCATCTCTCAACTGCCAAATGCAATGGCTTCCCTCCCCTTCATTCTCTATGTTTTATCTCTCTCTATATATTTTACATTGTTGACCATTCCCTAATAAGTATCCTTTAAAAGTGAATGTGTGGTGAGGAAGTAAAATAATTAGGAGAGGTTATTATTTGAACTACTTTGAAGAAACCTGGAAGAAAAAAGAGAGAGATGTGGACTAGGAGCAGATGTACACTGAAGCCAAGTGGTGTTGGCTCTAGAGATCTGATTATTAAATGTTCTGTCCAAGCATTTGTTTACCCTTCAGAAGTTCGCAGAGGCTACAAATAAGGGCTTGATTTATAGTTTGGTTAATTGCTCATTCTTAAGAAAGGGATAGAAAAAATGTTGATAATGCAGTTTAAAATTAAAAGCATTCCATTTTTTTTTCTTTTCAGAGACTCAGTTGTTAAAACAACATTTGCAACAGTTGTGTACAAGGGTTTTTTGGAAGGGTTTTTTGTTTGTTTTTCCTGATCTGTGTTCATTGACAAAGGACAAAAAAAACCTAGCAGGAAAAAAAAGATCAAAAGTGTAAAAGCAAGAATGAATGTTTGATGGAGTAAGGTTCTAGAGGAGAATGATAAAGGACCAAGTTAAGGGTGCATGTGAGTAACTGAAAAGATAGATTAGCCTTAGTAAGGAGTAGGATTTTGAAAAAAAAAAAAAAAAAAAAAAAAAAAAAAGACAGACCAGAGGAGAGCACAGAGAAGTTTTAGTATGGGGAAGAAAGAGGAAGCAACTTGTGTAATGAAAAGAACACTGAATTTCAAGGGAGAGAACCTAAGCTTGAATTCTGGTTGTTCATTAGTGTTTTCCTGTAGGCAATCCACTCTAACTTTCTGGGTCTCATTTTCTTCATTTGCAAAATGAGTAAGAAAGACTAAATTATCTCCAAGGGATCTTCCAGCTGCAAAATCTTATGATGCTGCAAAATTGAAGGAAATCAGACCACCTGGCTTTGATCTCAATAACAGAAGAAAGGAGGTCAATTTGCTCTGTGCGTGTGAAGTTTGGGAGTACGAAAAGGTTGCCAAAGTTTCCACTGGAGATATGATATGGTGTCAGTAAGAGCTGATTGAAAGAATTTCCAGGCAGCAGCAGCAAATATTCAGCTGAGGTTATGCAATAAATTTACATTGGACGACATTAGTATTATTTCTCGGTTTTTCCACTAACACCCAGCAGCCTGGGAGAAGAAATGGAGGGAGAAATTGGTTGGTGGGGATCACCCAAGGTTAAGGAATTTCAGAAGTTCAAGGGTGCAAGGAATTCCAGGGTGGTGGCTGGTATTTGTCTGAAATAGAGCAGTTTCTTATTTCTTTTCAACAGGGTTTCAAAATAATTTCTGGGCTTTTCTGGCAAACTTACCTAAAAGGAGGAATGTTACCTCCCAGAGCATTACAAAGTGACCACCCAATTCAGTCATTATGTGCACAAAATGCCTCTCTCATACCCTACAAATGGATAGCCAGTCTTTGTTTGAAAATCTCCAGTGAGGAGGCATCCTCCCAAGGCAGAGTATCCCACTTTTGGATAACCGATATTAAGGAAGTTTTTCTTTGCAGCATCTACTCATTGTACTTCATTCTCCTCTGAGAAGAGGAATCTTGAATTTCTCTTTCCTGTGAATTTCTCTTTTCTAGCTATTTCAAGACAGAAATCATATGCCCCAAAGCTTCCATGAATCTATAATTCCTTTGAAATAACACACAAAGAATCCCCCATCCTTTCATCACTTCCTCCATTATTCATGACTGTAAATACTCTATAACAAAAAGTATTTATCTTGTCAAACTGTCTCACCAAAGCATCTTTCCAACTTTCTTAGTCGAATAACAACAAGCAGTGGCTGCAGATAGACCTGCTCAAAACCAAGAAAATAACAGCAATTACAACCCAAGGGGCCAAGTCTTTCTCAAATGAAATGTATGTGATGACTTACGCTATCTTCTACAGTGATCATGGCACAGACTGGAAACCTTATAAGGACAAATCATCCATGAGAGAAAAGGTACAATGTGGTGTCTTAGTAAAGAGATGATAATGTAGTCCCTAAGACAGGTACTTGGGAAAGTGGTATCTAAATCCTACCAACACCACTCCCTGGCCTTATAGGAATGGGCTAAAACCTGGATTTTAGAGTAGGATGTAAACCTGAAGGTCATTTGCTCCATCCCCTGAATTTTAAATTCTAAGAAACCAAATGGAAGTTAGTAGTTTACCCAAAATCACAAAGTTAGTGGCACTTTCTATATTTAGGTTGGTCCAACTGAGAACTGGGGAGTAGTGCATTTTAATTGTTCAGCATTAATATGTAAAGATCACTTTTATTTGGAGGGAAGACAGTGTTTGAAGATAATATTATTATTACATAAAAATCATTCTTTTTCATGTAAAAATCAGAGACTTTGCAATAAACCATTCTGCTATTTGCTTTTATATATTCTATATATATGTATGCACACACATACACACACACATATATATAATATATAACATAAATATATGTTATATATATTTATATAAATATGTATATTTATATATAACTATATATAATAACATATATATGTATATATATATTTACATATAAATATATATATAATAACATATATATATATATGTATGTGTGTGTATATATATATATATAAAATCCACAGATTAATGTACCAGGAAATAAAGCAACTGCTTTTGGTAGCTGAATAAAAGTATTAGGATTTAAGCTTATTATTATCATTACTAATTATTCTGAGAAATTATTTAATTAGATACTGATACTGATAATAAACTTTTATGCGGTATTGATTCTGAAGCACAGAATCTGGTACAGAATGTGGGAAACCAGGGTTCCTCTAAGAGGATCTGCAGATCACAGCTCTTATCTCTTCTTGTGTCACAAATAGCTTATTCGATGTTTCCTTGCTTTAGAGTTTCTACTCAAAGGTTGAATTAGCTGTTGCCAGCAATGAGGACAGTCATTCTGTAAAGGGAAAACATCCATGTCATCAGCAACAAATATTTACAAAGCAAGGCATTGCTATGAGCCAGGCTATAGGTTAAGTAGTAGGAAACAAAGAAATCTCTGTCCTCAAGGAGCTTTAGGGCATTCTTTCATTTATTCAATATTACAAAGTGCTAGGTACGCCTGATAAGAGTCTACAGGCAAATAGCTATTTATAGTTACCTCATTATCTCATTTGGTCTCAACCTAGAAACCCACATGCCCAGGGCAAAGTCTATGATAAGGTCATAAAAGCATCTTATTGTACAGGGAGGAGGGAAGGAGAACAGGAAATACTGCAAACACCCATCTGAAGTAAAGGAGTTTCTCTGTGTATCTTTCTATTTGTCTTTCTAGTACTAACTTTTTTCTTATTCTTTCTTTTCAGATTTTTGTGGGAAATGTTAATCCCAAAGGCCAGGTCAAGAATTTTTTCAACCCTCCCATCTTTTCCAGGTTCATACGTCTCATTCCCAAATCATGGAATCAAAGCATTACTCTTCGATTAGAACTCTTTGGCTGTGATATGTACTAGAGACAGGATAGATATTATGCATTCAAAAGCAGAGGACTACCCTTTGAGTCTTTAAATAATTTAGCACTGGTTTTCTTTTTTGTAGCTATTTCTAAATGTCAGATTTCAAAAGATTTTTTCCACTATTGCTTTTTTCTCTCTCACCTACTAGAAACTAGGATTTTCTCAAAAGATTTTCTAGTTTATTTTTTCCCTACTAAGAAATAAGAAGATAGTTCTGATTTGGTAGCATTGATTACATTAACATGGAAAAATATTGAAGGTTATTAGTACCCAGCTGAATTAAAGCATTGTTGATCACAAATAGAATCTTGATTGTTACTCCAGAACATCCCATTTGGGCATTTTTTTAGCCCAGATATCCTCATTAGCATAGGTTATTAATAGTGTTAGTGTATTCTACTCACATTTCCAGTAAAGTGATTTTCAATGATGAACCTGAAGCACTTGGAAGGTTGGCCAGAGACAGAATGAACAATTTCAAGCTTAGCAATTTTAAAAACTCTGTGAGGTCACCAATAAAAAATCTTGTGTTTTGCAATAATAAATTGTGTTGTGATTGTTCTTTTCTTATGTTTCATAATGTAACTTATTATGATGATTTTTAAATATCAATCTGATGTTTCACATCATTAGTTGCTGAAGTGAGTAATAAAAGGGGTAATAATTCTTTATTGCTTGTATGCCTGACTATGCTTCTTTTGTCAAAATAAAAGGAAGGGCTGCAAATGACCCAAATATAGAAAAAAAGTACACAATTCTATAATTATGAACCATTTTCCTTTCAATGGAAATAGCAATTTGCTGTTATTTACTCATTTTCAGTCCCTTCCGACTCTTCATGAAGTCTGTTCCCCCAAGGAGTTTAACAGGGGAAGACAGCTAGTGGTATGCTGTAAATGTTTAATAACCAGCTATCTTTTTTTTTACAATTATACACATGATACATCTTTAAGGTTAATCTGCATTAGTGACATTCATTACTTTCTTCAGTCTAGACAATCAACAAAACTAGAAATTATGCTCTGGTTTGTACCAAATGTCAAATTTCAAAATACAAATGCTCGCACAGAAAATTTAATAATCAATTCAATCTGGCTAAATATACCCCTGGAACACATATGAGGAAGAGATGGCCGATAAAGAATATTTTCTTTTGGAAAGTCACAGGGATGGCAAATGGATTCCTAAGGGAATAGAATGACACATCCTTTCTAGGAACAATGACAGAATCGATTTAATGATTGACAAGTTGGAGGGAGGTGCGGTACAGAAGGGACAAGATGGTAGCTAGGCAGCCAGCAGGAAGGTGACAAAGGTTGAAGTGAAATGTGGCTGTAACGAGGCTTTGATGGAGTGGGTAGCAGTTCTCAGGACAGCTGGCCCCATGGTATCCGGCAGTGTATATACATATATATATATATGCAAATATATGTATGTATGTACATATGCATGTGTATCTATAGGCATGTATGTGTGTATGTGTGTTTTGCAAATTTTAAAGCACCATATCTATCCATTATTATCATTCTAGTGAGCATTTAGCTCTAGTATCTTATCCCATATGCCCTCCCCTCCAATTTCTTCCGGTAGGGGGCACCAAAATTAACTCAACTGATGGTATTTGTGAACATCTCCTCACCTGATGGCTGGTCTAAAAGCACTAAATGCACCTTGATTATTCAGCAACAGCATGGGAAGCCAAAAATTACTATGACCTCCCTCCACAGAAGTCATCTTTTCAATCTATTTTGCTCAGGCAATACAAAAATTGCATTTCCTGAGCCTGTGGAAATTAATAAATTGGCAAGGGAGCTCCCTACAGCTACTGTATGGTGAAAGGAAGCCAGTCAGGATATAATAATTTGTCAACACGTGAAATGTATAAGTTAGAATAGTATGGATTAACTGACTGTAACTAGATCCCAGTTAGAGTGAACAATGAACCCCCTGAAGCGGTCATTTTATTTGAATATACACTGCATATTTTCAATCAATTGACTGTATTTTATATAATTATCACTTCAAAACCTGCAAATTTGTATACATGTTGGAGGCATTCATTATTTGCACTAATTACACAACTAAAATGAATTGGATGGCAGAGGAAAAATTTGGAACATGAAGAGATAAGCACACTGTATAGTAATATGCTGGTAAATGTATAATCATCAGCTCTCCAGGGGTAAAAAAAAAAAAATTATACATGATACATATTTTAATCTGAATCTGCATTCCTAACATTTTCTATATCGCTGTCTCAAATCTAGAAAAACAGCAACAATAAAAATAAATCAAGCCCCAATTTGTAGTTTTTGCAAGTTTCTGAGGTGTAAATGCTTAGGCTGTGAGTTTAACAATCAGATCTCAAGAGCTGGTTAGAGCTGACTCTAATACAATACTGTGCAAGATGCTAAATCAGTAGTTCCTTGATGGCTATGTTGTAGACAGAATTCTTCTTGTGAGCCCTGGAGGATAAGAGAGTCCTAAAGTCTCCTTTAATGCTGAGAGTCAAAGGAAGTTTCTTAAGAAAGACTGAATTACATGGAGTATGTTCTTGAGCTCTATGTCCAAAACCAGGATTAATAATCTTGAATTGGTGGTAGGAGGGAGGTAGTTTCAAATCACTGAAACTTGGAATTCTCAAAGAAGTTATCTAGTCCAAACTTTCTGCATAATTATTCCATAAATCATATAGGATATGGAAGTAAACCTGTTGGGTATTTGAGTGCCATACCAATTAAATTACCAAAAGTTATTTTATAACTTTTATAGCTATTTTATAGAGCTAGAAAAAATAATAACAAAATTCATGTGGAAGAACAAAAGTCAAGAATATCAAAGGAATTAATGAAAAAAAAATGTAAAGGATTATGCCCAAGACATACCAGATTTCAACCTATATTACAAAGCAGGAATTGTCAAAATAATCTGGTACTGAATAAGAATTCTTTTTTTTTTAATTTATTTTAAAAATTTTATAATTATAAAATTTTTGACAGTATATATGCATGAGTAATTTTTTTATAACATTATCCCTTGTATTCATTTTTTGAAATTTTCCCCTCCCTCCCTCTACTCCCTCCCCCCGATGACAGGCAATTCCATACATTTTACATGTGTTACAGTATAACCTAGGTACACTATATGTGTGTAAATACCATTTTCTTGTTGCACGTTAAGTATTAGATTCCGAAGGTATAAGTAACCTGGGTAGATAGACAGTAATGCTAACAGTTTACATTCACTTCCCAGTGTTCTTTCTCTGGGTGTAGTTATTTCTGTCCATCATTGATCAATTGGAAGTGAGTTGGATCTTCTTTATGTTGAAGATTTCCACTTCCATCAGAATACATCCTCATACAGTATTGTTGTTGAAGTGTACAGTGATCTTCTGGTTCTATTCATTTCACTCAGCATCAGTTCATGTAAGTCTCTCCAAACCTTTCTGAACTGAATAAGAATTCAATAGTTTAGTAGAATAGTTTAAGTATACAATACAGAGTAGAAAGTGACTATTATAATCTCATGTTTGATAAATACAAAGACTCAAACTTTGGGATTAAGAATTTACTATGTGACAAAAACTTTTAGGGAAACTGGAAAGCAGTTTGGTAAAAAGTAGATATAGATCAGCACCTCACACCATATTCCAAGATAAGGTCAAAATGAGTAAATGATTTAGATATAGTGATATCATAAGTAAATTAAGGGAGCATGAAATAGTTTACCTGTCAGATCTATGGATAAGGGAAAAATTTGTTACCAAACAAGAGATAGAGAGCATTACAGGTTATAAATTTTTATGACATTAAATTAAAAAGGGTTTGCACAGATAAAAACTAATACAGCCAAGGCTAGACAGAAAGCAGAAAACTGGGAAAACATTTTTAGAGCAAGTTTCTCTGATAAAAACTTCAAAGTTCTCAAATAGAAAACTGAGTTAAATTTAAAAGAAAGAATATAAGTCATTCCCCAATTGATAATGTCTAATGATATGAACAGTTACTTTTCAGTTATGAAAAACTGCTGTAAATCATTACATCGATCAGAGAGTGAATTTAAACAACTCTGAGGTACCATCTCACATCTATCAGATTGACTAATATAATAGAGAAAAAAATTATGTTGTAATGGAACAAATAATATGAATAGTTTGAGATACTTTATTAGAAACTTTTCTAAAATCTAACTATATCCATAATATTTCTCTCCTCTATGAGTACAGTAATCTTCCCAAAAAAAGAAATGAAATTTTTTTTAATGAAATGATGTTGTTCTTGCAGGATCTGTTCTTGATGAAGTCATGTTATCTCTTTGTAATCAGTTTCCCT
Source organism: Sminthopsis crassicaudata (assembly GCF_048593235.1). NCBI lineage: Eukaryota > Metazoa > Chordata > Mammalia > Dasyuromorphia > Dasyuridae > Sminthopsis > Sminthopsis crassicaudata. The sequence goes on along the minus strand of NC_133620.1, from coordinate 57,535,871 downwards.
TTCTAGATTTTCACCAATCATTCTTTAATGATCTCTCTAAGAATCCAGGAATCAAAGTCAAAATCTTAAGCTTATAATAAGTTTGTAGGTTCTATACTTTTTCTTTTCTTTTTTTCCCTTTTTTCCCCTCCTTTCTTTTCTTTTTTCTTCCTCCTCCCTCCCTCCTTTTCTTTCTTTCTTTCTTTCTTTCTCTTTCTTTCTTTCTTTCTTTCTTTCTTTCTTTCTTTCTTTCTTTCTTTCTTTCTTTCTTTCTTTTCTTTCTTTTCTTTCTTTCTTTCTTTCTTTCTTTCTTTTTTTCTTTCTTTCTTTCTTTCTTTCTTTTCTTTCTTTCTTTCTTTTCTTTCTTTTCTTTCTTTCTTTCTTTCTTTCTTTCTTTCTTTCTTTTTTTCTTTCTTTCTTTCTTTCTTTCTTTCTTTTCTTTCTTTCTTTCTTTCTTTCTTTCTTTCTTTCTTTCTTTCTTTCTTTCTTTCTTTCTTTCTTTCTTTCTTTCTTTCTTTCTTTCTTTCTTTCTTTCTTTCTTTCTTTCTTTCTTTCTTTCTTTCTTTCTTTCTTTCTTTCTTTCTTTCTTTCTTCCTTCCTTCCTTCCTTCCTTCCTTCCTTCCTTCCTTCCTTTTTCTTTCTAAAATTGAAATTTTTTTCTCTTTGCCAATCTGTGAGACCATTTGGCATAATCTCTCAAATCTCATTGATGGTGGGTCTGCAATCACATCTGCCACCTCTTCAAGATTCAAGGATCTAGTAGTTTAGCTGGGCTGGTGACTTGAAGTAATCTGGGATAAGTAGATGTGTTCTCTTCCTATTTAGTTACTTATCTTGGGCATCAATGACTCTGATTTAGTGAAACAGAATCAAATGATTCTGTCATTTTCAGCATACAGGATATCCTCCACTACAGAGAAAACGAGGAAAATCAAAATTGAGCAGTTCTGTTGTCAGTTAACATTATCCCATCCAATTCAAGAAAAGATCCTATATCTTCTTTGTTCCTGCTCTCTTCCCCAATATAACTTTTAAAAAACATTTTCTGTTGTCCTTGGCTTTCCTCCCAGGCTCCACTTGTGACACACATGTGCCTTCTTCACACTATTAGTAGAGAATTTTGCCATGCCCTTCTACTCATGTTCTGCTACCTAGACTTGCTTTCATCTTTTAAACATTTTGTTTTAAATCTGTTGTTTAGTGAGTTTTTTATACATTCATATCAGTCTCTTCAGGCAAAGTCCATTTTTCCTTCTCACTGGATGTGTTTACTTTGTGTCTTCAGAATTTTGTCCTTGAGCATATCTCATATTTAAAGGGATAACTTTATCTAAAACATTTTAGTCTATGTGAGTCTATCCTTATCTCCACTAACTCTTTGAAATCTGTTTTCCCAAAATTTAGAATATTGATACAGATATTCTGAAATTTCCTCTCTTTATCCCAAACTCTAAAATGAAGTTGCCACTTCTCCCTAGAAGTTCTCATTATTTCCACTTCAATATTCAATTACATCCTTCCTGGTATTAAGAATCAGATCAAAAAGAGAATTTCTCTCTTTTGTTTCTTCTTCCTTTTGAAGAATGACATTATCACTAAGGCAAGTCAAGAAATTGTTCACTGCTCTGCTTTTGTCAGATCTCTAAAAGGTATCTGGATTATTTTAGTCCCCATTATTGGTATATCAAGTCTCACACCAGGATTATGACTTGTACCCCAAACTCTTAATCTATTTCCTCTTTTTGTTCAGGTGCTCTGTAGTCTATTCCAGTGACAACCAAAAAACAACAAAAAGAGTTTTTCTGAATACCCACAATTCAGAAGGAGTTATTATACCTTTTCCTTCCCACCTCACTCCACTATATACCACCTATCAGAAATATTGGACCAATAGGAGACAATATATCCATCTAGGAGCACAAAAAGACACGCTTAGGATAAACACAAACATAGAAACAGGAAAATAGCCACCAAGGGAGTTTGCAACTTGAAGAAATCAATACAGTTCTTGGCTATGAACCATACAAAATCACTAACTCTCAAAGTCCAGCAGAGAGCCAGAGCTCAAGGTAACCTCATGAGGATTCTACAAAGGAGCTATGAGGTACCTCTTTGCCACATGTGTTCCCTATTTAGGTAGCTTACTGCTGCCTTACTAGAAATGAGGCACTCTCCCCTGAGGCTTTGTCTGTCATGAAGAGAGTGCACTCCTGATTTGGGGGCAATGTTTTCTATTAATTCTTCTTACTATGTTTGCTTAGAAAATGCCCTTTGCTAAAAGTTAATTGAGGTTATTGGCTAATTATAAACAGAGAGCACACGAATAGGGATGTATAAATGTCAAGTCTAAAAATTTAGCCACTCATCATATTGAGACAGATGCTTATCTTTTATTGGTTCACATAAAGCATTTTCAGGACAGCCTCGGTGGCAAATAATATGGAAGAGATAATATGTACGTCATTCTATGTCCATATGTATGTGTATTTTTAATTAAATAATTAATTTAAAACTTATATGGAAAATAGAAATAAGGGGGGAAAATTGTCACTCACACAGCAGAACATAAAAAAGGATTCAAAATATGAGACAATTAATTTCCATTTCAAGAAAGCCTATCTAAAAAATACTACACATTGTGTTCAGGGCTGTCCATCTTTTCTTTGATTCCTTGTAGATTTTCTTTTGTTCTCTGTTGTGCATTTTATTTTCCCTTGAGGCTGGGGTTAAGTGACTTGTCCAGGGTCACACAGCTAGGAAGTGTTAAGTGTGTGAGATCATATTTGAACTCAAGTCCTCCTGAATTCAGGGCTGGTACTCTATCCACTGCACCACCTAGCTGCCCCTGTTGTGCATTTTTTACATTATTCTTTTTCCTCTTTGCTCTTTCTACCTCTCTCAAAAAGGCTACAATTAGTCACAGATATATTTATATATACAAAATATACACACACATATATAATATATACACATACATAGACATAGATATCTATAATAATATACATATATACATGTATACATTCATATATATGTATGTAAGGCTGTGCTTTGCTTGTTTGTCCTCTATTTCTCTAAAGGTGGATGACATTATCCCTCATAAATCTAAGTTTTTCCATAATTTTCTTAATCTACCAATTTATCATTTCCTTTACCACAGCAATATTCCAATTATCTTATTTAATTATTTAAAATATCCTAAAAAATTATTAACATAACTGACATATAGTAGAGTTTCCCTATTTTTTCTTTTGAATAAACCTATTTTATTTTGAGATCAATGATTACCATCCCTCCTTTTTTCCCTAATAAATTCTACTTCTGATCATTATAATTATGTTTGTGCATGTCTCTTATTTCCTATCCCTTCGGACTTCTCTGATTTACTTCTACCAGCTACCTAGCGTTGCTATTGCTTAACCTATTTTGCCTCCAAGGATCCCTCCCTTATTTTCTTTCTTCTTTATCCCACTTCCCATTAATCTACACATCTTATCTTATTTCTATTAATCTATATACACTTCTGTACCCCACCCCTTATCCTATTCCCTCCTCCTCTTATATCTTTATAAATTTAGAAGACTTTTATTCCCTTCAAGATATATATATGTATGTATGTATTGTTTCCTCTTCTACCCATTCCCAATATGAGTAGAATTTCAGATGAGATTTCCCTGATCTAATTCTTCTTTGTCACTTCTTGCTCTCACACCTCATTCATATAAAAAATTACCTTTTACCTTTTCATATAGTTTAGTTTCTTAGAATCATAATATACCTCTACCTCAAACTTTCTTTCAAACTACCCACTTACTAATGACAGTCTTAAACTTGTAATTTACATTTTCATGTATAACACATAAATAGTTTGTCTTTATTGAGTCACTTGAAATTAATCTTTGATGTTTACATTATATTTTTCTTGGATCTTATATGTCAAATTTTTATTAGGTTCAGGTTTTTTTGCAACAAAATCCTGAAAACCTGGCAATTCAATGAATGTCCATTTTTTTTTTATTCAGGATTATATTTAACTTTTTTGGTATAATATTTTTAGCTACAACCCTAGTTCTTTTATTCTTTGATATACAATGATCCAAGACTGAGATTTTTCAATGAAACCACTGCTAGATCTGGTTCCAGTACAGTTTCTTTGCTGACTTCTCAAAAAAAGGTCAGGATCTATACTTACTGTACAAAGATTTGTTATGTTTATGAAGGATAGTCAGCTATTGGTATATAATTTTGTCTACCTGACCATGTCTTTCTAGTTATGTGCCAGATGCTAAATTTCTGTAACCTGAATTAACGTGTTGCAAAGTTTCTACCACTTCCCCATGTCATCCATGCTGATTAACCAGTTTGGACAATCTAAAGATATACTTTCTATGATTTCTGATAGTGATGACCTAATCTTGAATTTCCATTATAAACGCTTCCATTTCCATAAACAAACCCACACTAATCAGCCACCTCTTCAAGTCTCCTTTGTTCATGGATTGTTGAGTAGGTTGAGATAGCTGATAGCAGTAGATGGCCTTTTGATTTCACACTTGGATTTTAACCAAACCATTGACCTCATCAGAAGCAAAATTACATTTGGTTCCATTTAACAAATCCTGTGGCAAGCTTATATTGTCAGCCTTTACTGTTGCTCAATAAAGTAATAATTATTTGTTTCCCAAGTATTTCCATAAAACTTTAACTTTTTTATCCTATGCTGAGAATTTTATCAGTTCTCTTCCTCCTTTTTGATGAAAAATTATTCATCTTTCTATAGCTTCTGTTGGGTCATGGGTACTATATTTCATTCAAATTGTATATACCTTTGTTAGGATGTTATCATTTATTTTATTATTCCAAAACTATGTTAGGCCTAGTATTAATTGTGAGGTATTAATTGTTTTAAACCTGTTCTGTGCTTTAAGCTCTGATTTCAAGATGCCTGGTTTCCTCACCATATAGTCACCATTTACTCTTTAATAGCTTTAAGCTCATTATTTCATTTTTCTCTTTTGATTTAACACAATTCAAAGACAAAAAGTCACCAGCCTATATTATTCATTTATATTTAATCTTGGGCGGACTGTTATACACAAAAATAAAATAACTCATTTTTAAGTTAATGTATAAAGATATAAATTCACCTTTTATAGCTTCTATAGGCTCATTGAAAACCTAATCTGGACAAGCCCAGTCTCAGACAGGGTGATTTGTTCCCATACAATAAGGACTTCTGTGATATCACTGTAGCACTTATCTTGGAGATTATTAAGTATTTGGTATGATAACATCAATTTAAAATGTTATTAAATTCTTGTGAGTTAATGTTCTATTGGGAATATTATGTGCAACTGTTCAATCTGTGATAATTCTATATTAATAAATTGAAGTTTATTACTTATGTTCTCAAAGATATTTTGAAGTCTATTTTTGTAATATGGGAATTTATAATGCTACTTATCAGGTACTAGATTTCTAGAGTCTGCTGTAATGTGTTACACAGTTTCCACAAGCTCATCCCATAATCTGTCTTTTATCACTCAATTGAGGCTTCTGAAGGATAACATTCTGTTTTATTAATAACAATAACAAATAAGATTAAAAATAATAAATTAATTTACTAAAAAAAAATAGTATTTTTACCAACTCATCAATTTAAAAGTTTTTGCTGTGTGAGTGAGTCTCTTTTTCAAATATGCTTGAACTAGTTGGTTATTGAGGTCCTTTCCAAATCTAAAATTCTATGATTCAGTGTAAGTCCAATAGAAGGGAATTGCCTGTGTTGTAGAACATTTTGAAAAGTAAGAAAGAAGTGATATAATTTATTATTATTCTTATTTTGCATTTTAAAATTCTGTATCATCTCTTGGAAATATTCCCATATTTCTTTTATTTTTCATTTTGGGATTTGATATGGTACAATAATTATCTGGTATTTGTCACCATTCATTTGTACTCCAATTATCGGATACAGGGGTTATTTCCAGGTTTTTGTTTTTATTTTTTCTGATTACAACTAGTACTGTAATTTTTATACCTGCTGCTCTTTATATTCTTGTTGATAATATTCTTCAGGCATAGAACTACCAGTGGGATCAGTGGGTCAAAGGGTATGAACAGCTTTATAGCTCTTACTGTAATACCACATTATTTTCTCAAAATGTTGCACCAAGTCAATGTTACCCAGAAGTGTAATATTATATTGATTTCTCCACAGTCCACCGACCATTATTTTTATGACCTTTGTCTATCATAATTTAATGGGTTTAAATATCTCATTATTTCTCTGATTAATAGAGGGTCTGAACAGGTTTTGTTTTTATGTTTCTACTTAAGGAGGAGAGAGAATAACTAGAAATGGAACAAGGAAGAACTCACCACAGTTTCAAATTTTTTTCTAGTATCCAGAGGACAATAATCAGAATAGGGAAGGGCCTCAAGGTTATGCCTAATGAATTCAGTAGAAAAGAATGGGAATATTTATTCTCGAAAGTAAAAGACTGGGGTGTGGGGGCAGGGAAATGAGACTTGAATTCAAGTATTTGAAGGGTTGTTGTAGAAAAGAAAGAAAGAGAGTGTGTGGAAAGGAGGAAGGGAGGGAAGAAGAGAAAGAAGGGAAGGAGAAAGAGAAAGAAAGGACATGCAAGTAAATCAGTAGAGGAAGGAAAGAATTAAAGAAAATTAGATTTATAATCACTGTCATTGAAGCCCAAGTGTGATAGCAACAGTTATTTCAAGGAGTCTAGGCTAATTTTGCCAACAGCTAATAAAGTTTCTATTATGTAAGCTTGGCTACTTCTTCCCTAAAAAGCAGATTAAAAACTGTCCTCAAGTCTTCATTAACGCAAGGTTCAAGGGTTTCAAACTGCCAATATAATTTCCTGCTTATCTAAGTATAAAAATTCAACCCAGGAGAATCCACAGCATCTAAGGCTTCATGAGCTCCTTGCTGCCCTGTTAATGACCAAGCCTGAATCCTTACAGAGACAAGGAATATTGATGAAATTAATGCTGTATCTTTGCTAAATAGCCTTTCTATGCTATTGCTATGTAAACACCTTTTGATCTATCAACGTCTCATTTCATACCAATTTCTAGCCTGAATCACGAGGCCAGCTTGAATTATACCTATAAAAATCAATATTTGTCATTAATTTTCTTGGGATATTTGGATATTTGCCAGTAGTGAGACCACTTTTTTGCCTATGGAAGTAGGATGAAAGGAATGAGGGAAAGGGGGTGGAGGAGAGGAGGAGTGAATACAGAACGGGGAATGGGGAATGAATGGGGAAGAATTCATTTTCAGAAGAAGTTCAAAATCTTGTGTGATCTTGACTTTAATTCCTTGTTGATTGAATTTGTTCTTTCTGAATGTTTATGGTAAATTTTGTCTGTGTTCATTCCTTTGCATCTTGAGGTGGAATGAACCCCAGAGGCCATTTAGTTTAACTGCAATATGAAAAAGAAATATATTTCTTCTACAGTATTACTCCTGACAAGTGATTATATAACCTTCATTAAAAGACTTCCAGTGAAAAGGAACTTAATACCAATTATTATGCTGCTGATAATAACTAACACATATAGCACACGAAAGCTTGGCAAATATTTTGCATGCATTATCTCATTGGACCTTCATCACAACCTATAAAGTACCTTCTGACTCATCCCATCTTACTTTTAGGCAGGACAAATTGTTAGGAAATTACCATCTTAAGCTAAAATCTCTGTCCACATAACTTCTATTCCCTTGGTTCTGATTTTGCCCTCTAGAGCCAAGCAGGATAAATTGAACACCTCGCCCATATTCCTCTTCAAATATTCAAAAGATATGTTCCACATGCTAAACATCATGAGTTTTTTCAAATATTCCTCATTTAAGTCTTGCATTTTAAAGTCACATTTTCGATTTGTTTATTGTCTTTTTATCAGGAAAGCTTCAAAGACCTCTATTTCATTAAATATCCACTTTTTTAAAACCTTGATGTATTTCCATAGAGAGCACATCGGTAATAAGTGGAATGATTTCAAAGTATGGATCTTCAGCCCAAATATCTGGTCTGTTAAGTGTTCTGAGACTAGAGGTGCTTCCCCAGAGCAAACTGTAGTAAGGGGAATATTCTCAGATACTGTATCCAGCCACAAGTATCTTCTCTAAGGTTGTGTTTACCCTCTCCAATTGGAAAATCATTCTCAGGATAGAGAAAACAAGTAACTGAGTCATTTTGAACCTTATTTTACATTGCTCTCTCATGTCCGAATTAGTCATCTAGCAAGTGCCTGAACTTGACTGGCTATCTCTCACCTCCTCCACCCATTTCCATATATTCCATATATATTCCTTGATTTATCTCTGCTTCTCCAGGATAATCTTTCTTAATGACTTCACTCAGGTGTCCTATCCCCTGTGGAACTTTCTTTGATCCTTCCAGTTGTTAATACTCTCCCTCTCTTTGTATTTATTTTGATTTACTCCTAAGTGTACACAATCTTATAATTCCTCCCCCTCCCCCAATTCATTTTCAGTAGAAGTTGGAAAGTCTTGTGTGATCTTGACTTTAATTCTTTGTTGCTTAAATTTATTCCTCGTTTTGTCTATGATATTACTGGAACTTTTTCTTTCAGTGTTCCTTTAAGAAAATGATCAGTATATTTTTTTCTGTTTTACCTTCGGGTTCTGAGAGAATTTGGCAGTTTTTATTTACAATATCTTGAAATATAATATCCAGATTTTTTAAATCATTGTTTTTATGGAGTCCATTGATTCCTAAATTATTTCTCCTTGAGTTTATCCCTGAGCTCCTGGTATAGCCAAGTCTGTCTCTTTGGCATTTCCAACTTTTGTGTAAAAGGCATTGCCTTTGGTGTCAGAGGACTTGGAGTTCTAACAATGACTTTGCTGTTGATTGTTCAGATTACTTCACTTCTTCGTTCCTCATTTGTAAAATAAGAGGCTGGACTTTCTACCCAGACAAGAGAGAAAAAAAAAGAGGGGGGGAAGGAAGGGAGGTGGGAGAGAGAGAGAGAAGGTGGGAGGGAGGGAGGAAGGATGAAGGGAAGAAAAGAAAGGAAGGAAGGAAGGAAGAAAGGAAGGAAGGAAGGAAGGAAGGAAGGAAGGAAGGAAGGAAGGAAGGAAGGAAGGAAGGAAGGAAGGAAGGAAGGAAGGAAGGAAGGAAGGAAGGAAGGAAGGAAGGAAGGAAGGAAGGAAGGAAGGAAGGAAGGAAGGAGGGAGAAAAGGAGGGAAAGAGACAGAGAGAGAGAAAGAGAGACAGAGAGAGAAGGAGGGAGAGAGGGACAGAGACAGAGAGACATAGAGACAAAAAGACAGAGACAAGACAGAGATATAGAGACAGAGAGAGGCAAAGAGACAGAAAGAGAGAGAGAGACAGACAGACAGACAGAGGGAGAGGGAGAAAGAGAAGGAAGAGAGGGAAGGAGAAACTGAGAAGGGTTGGGGTAGATGACATGTTTGGGCTACACATATGAAACAATATAAACTAAGTTAAAGAGGAATGGGGCATTACCAGCTGCTATGAGTTGGTATATTTATGGAATCTAGAAAGACTCTTAAGAGTAAGTTGTTGAATTGTACTGAATAAAGCTGGAGGTTTTTTAAGATGGGAATACAAATTAAAATGTGAAAGAAATAGTCAAAAAGAGAGAATTCCTGCTCCTCTTCCAAAGAATCAGAGAATGGTGGGATATGTTACATCTGGATATAAATAAAGCCTTTAGATGAAAGAGTAAAAAAAAAGTAGATATTTCTAATTTTAGAAGTTTTTAAAATTAAGTTTATTTTTTTAAATTATAACTTTTTATTGACAGAACATATGGTTGGGTAATTTTTTACAACATTATCCCTTGCACTCACTTCTGTTCTGACTTTTCCCTTCCCTCCCTCCAACCCCTCCCCTAGATGGCAAACAGCCTTATACATGTTAAATATGTTATAGTATATCCTAGATACAATATATGTGTGCAGAACCAAACAGTTCTCTTGTTGCACAGGGAGAATTGGAATTAGAAGGTAAAAATAACCTGGGAAGAAAAACAAAAATGCAAACAGTTTACACTCATTTCCCAGTGTTCTTTTTCTGGGTGTGGCTGATTCTGTATTTTAGAAGTTTTTAATAGACTGGATTTTTTTTTTTTTTTAATTGCTGAAGAAGCTGGAATAAAACTAGGGAAAAGCAAAGAGAAGTCTGTCTAGACAGAGTCAAGGAGATCAAGGAAAGAAAGCAAGTTAGACATGAATAAAGGTATTTTCTACAGACCTTTTAAGAGTATGTAAGAAAAGAGAAAATGTTAGACTTGAGAGAAATAATGAAGCAGTGTTGAAAGAGAAACTGAGAATAATGGATGAATGCTTTATACAACTATTTGAAGAACAAGAAAAAATATAGGGGAAAAAGAAAGGATATGAGCTAATGTCAAAGTACCAAAAGATTAAAACAAAATGATTAACAACTAGCACTGTAGTTCAGACAGCAAGCTCTTCAATCAAGCTGGTGAAGAAAGGAAGTGTCCTTGGGTCTGATGACCTCCTTGCTGAGTTCAAGACTTTCAGGACCTTCCTAAGACTAACTTTAGCTGCTGTTTTTAATGGCACAAAAGTGGAAGAAGAAGAAATGATTGGACCATTGAATAATTTAATGCTTTTAAAGGTGGCAGAAAGCTAGTTATTAGGAATCATAGAGTTCAAACATTACTAAGCATGAACTGCATGCAAGGCTTTAGAAAAAGGGACATCTCTGGGGCAGCTAGGTAGCGCAGTGGATAGAGCACCAGCCTTGAACTCAGGAAGATCCGAGTTCAAATCAGATCTCAGACACAGCTGTGTGACCCTGGGCAAGTCACTTAACCCCAGCCTCAAAAAAAAAAAAAAAAAAAAAAGGAGAAAAAGTGACATCTCACTGACAACAACAAAAGAAGGGCCATGAGTGTTTAAACCACATAAAAACACATCAAAAAAGCAAAGCAAAGAGTGAATAAAATTGTATAAAAACATAAACAGGAAAAATGTCAGAAATATGAAAGTGGCCAGTAAGCCACTGGGAATTCTCCTTTATAGTATCCCTTGGAAATAGTCATCCAATCTTTGCTTAAAAACCTTCAGTTAGGGAAAACTCATTACCTCTCAAGGCAGACAATTCTACCTTTGTGTGTGTGTGTGGGGGGATGGTGTCTCAGCGATAACTTAAACTCAACATGTCCCAAACTAAATATCTCTTCCCCAAACTCTTTTTTCTTACGAATATCTCTATTTCCGTCAGAGTACTACCATCCTTTCAGTCTCCCAGGTTTATAACCTTAATATTGTCTTGAATCTTTCACTTTCCCTCACCCCATATACCCAAATCTTGCCATTGACAAATTTTGCCATTTCTACCACCTGATATTAGATCTCCTTACTCACAGAGCTACCACCTGAGTTCAGACTCTCATCACCTCTTAATCAGATTATTGTTAGAGTCTCATAATTGGTCTCTCTATCTCAAATTTCTCCCCACTTCAGACCATCCTGCCAGATTGATTTTATTTAAATGAAGATCTGGTCATTTCATTCCTTTTTTAAAAACTCCAGTGCTTGTACATATAGCCTCCTTTGTTTGGCCTTTGAAACCTTTTCCTCCCATGCTCTATGATCCAGTCCAAATGGCCAAACCCAGATTCTTAGAACAAGCAATTCATTGGAAACCTCCTTCCTGGTTGACTGAACCATTAATGACTATTCTGTGAGTTCATTCATTCAACCATTCCCAAATCCAAATAATAGTACTACTGTTCTAGTTCAGGTGGATAACAAGAGTCAAAGATAAAGCTATGGCTAAAAACCTGGGACACCAAATGAAGTCATGGCGCAGACAGGAACGGTATAGTCAGAAACACTGCTGAAGGGGGATGCCTGGGGAAGGAGAATGAGCCCAGTTTGGGATAGGCTGAGTCTGTGATACTAGAAGGACATTTAGACTGTGATGTGTTGAAGGAAGTTAGAGATACAGATTTGAAGTACAGATTAGGATTTGGACTGGGAATGGAGATTTGGGAATTCTCTGCCTAGGAATGGTCATGAAAACCCTGAAAGTGCCTGAGATTGCCAGAGGGAAAATATAAAGAAAGACAAGTGAATCCTTTGTGGAATTCCCACCATATGAAATAGAGAAAAGAATGAGGAATCAGTGAAGAAAGGGACAGAAAGGAAGGGGAGAGAGAATAAAAATAAATACTAATAAGGTTCCTGAGAAAGAGCTGTAGAAAAATCTGCACTTTTGCAATAGGTTCCATCTTTCCTGTCTCTCAGCTTTCTGGCTCAAGCTCCACATAACTATTAGAATAATTATCTTATGGCACAAATCTGACCAAGCCACTCCTCTGCTCAGAAAACTTCTAGTGGCTTCCTATTATTACTTCTAGGATAAAATAAAAACTCCTCAGTCTAGCATGTAAGAGTCTCCACAATTTGGCCCTAATCTACTTTTCTAACTTATTCCTCCTTCTGCTTTCTACATTCTAATGAAATTGGCTACTAGATGCTCCCTGAACTTGGTATTCCAACTCTCACCCGTATGTATTTGAACAAATTTCTTTATTCCAAGAATAAACTCCCTTCTTACCTGTCACTCTCAGAAGCTTGATTTCCCTTCAGATTACAGGTACTATCTTAGTCATAAAACCTTTTAACTCTTTCTTGCTTCAAATTACCTTTTACCTGTGTAAAAGATATATCTCCCTAATATATATAAATCCATGAGGAAAAAAACTGATTTCTCTTTCTTTCTCTTTCTTTTCTTTTTGCCTTCACCAGTAGTTACTTAATAAATGTTTATTGTATTAAATTGAATTACATTTCAGGTGTAAAAAGTCCCCACGCCCAAGAAGAAGGAAAGTGGAGAATAAATTAGTAATATATGTTGTTGTGGGCTTTACAGGAATATATGAATAGGGATGCTTCTCTCCCCCATGGATTTCCAATGTCTAATACTGAAAACAGGTCTTCCACTGGGAATGAAAGGATAGAGCAAATTTTAAAGCTAGGAGTGTCTCCAAACTTTCAACCAATCAATCACTTAATAGACATGTTTTAAATGCCTACTATGCTCTAGAACTTGTGCTAAGCACTGGGAATCTAAAAAGAGGCAGTTTACAATTTAAGGGGGTAGACAACATGTAAACAAAAAATATATAAGGCAAGTTATCTACAGAATAAATAAGAAATAATTAACAAAGGAAAGGCATTTCTAGTCAGTCTTATTGCTCATGTGTTCTTTCCCACATAATCTTACTTGGAGATTTCCAACAAAACTACCTTTGTATTTAAAAGTCAAGTCTTATAGGTGATGGGGGAAAGGGATGTAGACTATGTGGCCATATTGCTCAATACTTGCATACTTGACTCCCAGAAGCTAGAAGAAGCCTCACTGAGATTCTTTGGGACACTAGTGAATCTGGCTAAAAATTCCCAAGGGGGAAGAGCCATAGGAAGAAAGGGGGAATAGCCTTGGATTGTCTACACAGAAATTGAAGCTATGGGGTGTTACTCAGTCCTGATGATTTAAGGATAAAGGCAGATTTTTTTTTTAGAGAGTAAAAAATTTTATTCAAACTGTCTGAAAAGACATTTTTTTTTTTCCCCTAAGCCTTCAATTTTGTGTAATAAAGTAAAGCCCCACCTAGGTAAGAAAAAGACTGATACATTGATACATGGGAAAAGTGAAGATAGGGAATGAGGAGCTTGTTGAATAAATACATTCGCTATGTAGAATAAGGTCAGAAAAAGAGTGCCATGGATGAGGATCATAAATATTTAACCTCAGCATGGCTTTTTCTCAGTGTCTGTGAGAATGTTAAAACCATAATTGAAGCTCATCATCTAAATCAATCATGTCACCACAAATGAGGATTTGAAATGAACACACCCTTAACTCATTTTCTTTATGGCTTTCTTAACATGTGACTCATTCATACATGAGCCTGCATGACCTGTTTGGAGGTTGTCATCAGCAACAGCACTGATCTATAACAAGGACTTAAAAATATTTTAGGAAAAGCAATAAGGCATTAATACATGTATGTATGTATACTTTATTATAGGTATATTTTATCCAAAAATGATTATGAAGATATATACAGCTATTAATAAGGAATTAGTATAGTACCTGGCACATAGTAGGCCTTAATAAATGTTTATTGATTGATTGATTAATTGACTTGTGGTTTTATTAGTATAGAGAACTCTACAGAGGAAGGTTGTAACCTTTGTGTAAATCTAAGCATTGCTTAGATTTTGGTGTCAAACTCAAATAAAAACTATTCATGTTAGCTAACTATAGATGGAAAATATCACAAATTATTACTTATGATATAATATGGAGGCATCTAGGTGGTGCATTGGATAGAGAGCACTGTGTCTGGAGTTAAGAAGCTCTGAAATCAGATCTAGCCTCAGACACTTACTAGCTTTGTGACTCTGGGAAAGTATTTTTGCTAAGAAAACCCCATAGACCTTGTCCACAAGGTCATGTAGATCGGAAACCACTGAACAACAACAATATCGTTGTATTTTTATTTATTTTGTAAAACATTTCTCGATTATGTTGTAATTCAGTTCAGGCAGCTCTCTCAGCAGTTTTTCTGGTCATGACTTTTATATCTCTGGTATAGAGAACTGAGATTTAAGATTTAACAGAAGTTTGTCTGGGACCAATTCAGGAAAAAAAAAAAAAAAAAAAGAGAGAGACATAATGAAGTCTGACTACACCCGTAAGGTGAAAATACAATCTCTTGAGTCATAGGCAGTCCTGACTAACTAGCTGGGTGACTAGGCTGAAATGTCATAGTTGTCTGTCTGCTTTCTATATGCCCCAGTTATCTTGGGAAAACCCTGGGAATCCTTGTGGGCAGACAATGTACTCAAAACCACATTCATGCACAACAAAATCTTTTTAAAAAAATATCTGAAGATAGTTTTTTTTTTATTCTTTTTCCTCAATTCCATGTAAATTAAAATTTTAAACTTTTTTTTGAGTTCCAAATCCTCTTCCTTTCTCCCCAATTTGAGAAGCCAAGTAATTATGCATACTAAAATTTTCATAGCACCTGTACCCCTAGAAAATTATATTCCCATTATTAAGCCTTTTCCACAGAGCACTAACTTCTGTTTTCATATCCCTCCTCCCGATTCCTGTCAAAATACTCTAGCTTTTGTCCTAACCTACTAAAATTAAGGGAAATAGACAGCAATGAGAGCCCCAAAGTTGAGGGATGAGGTTGAGGTTCAGATGGCACAGGGTCATGATTTCCTCCTTCCTATATTCACATCCACATAAGCACATACATTTCTTTTTATTGACTATCCCAATGTCATACCCTGCTGGGAAGGGTGAATGACCAAGGCCATTAGTGTTGGGAAATACCTGACCATCCGACCACCACATTTTCCCTGTTCCACTTTGCCTGGAACTGGTTATTACTTTGAACAAACTCATTTAACTTTAACCTTTCTCAATTTCTTCATGCATAAAATATGTTGGACTCGATTCTAATATTCTATTCTATCCTTCAGTCTACTTTTACTGGTTGCCTATAATGTCTAGACTGAATCAGGTTAGACTCACATAATTTTATATCACTCCCAGTGGATCAATAGCATATATTCAGATATTATCCACTCAGTAAATTCTTCAAGGTAAAAACCTTGACAAAAAGAAAAAAGAAAAAAAAAAAAAACTCTTGACAATTTGTACCTGACCATAGCTGGAATCTCATTTGGTTGTTACAGACCCTAAGCCTCTTTTGCCCACCCAACTGGATTTCAAACAACACCTTGAATCGGGGGCAGCCATAGCGTTGTTCTTCAACATTGAACTGATTTAACCCAACAGACCCAAGTGATTTGAATGTTTGAAGAATTTGTAATACCTTTTCTCCAAGTCTTGCTGGAAGGAAGTAGGTAAGAAGTACACCCTTACCTGTGTATCAGGTACCTCCTCAGAACACTTTCACAAAAAAGTTATGCTGGTATAGCAACAACCTGATTGCTCAATTCCCAAATTCCATCCGCTTAGAAGGCCCATGGAGATGTATTGCTTCTCTTGTCCTATTCAGAGATGACAACATTATGACTGTATAAGTATGCTCTTCTGGGTCACACATTTGAGAAATGAATGAAAAGTCACTTGTGGGCTGAGTTGACCTTTTTATAAATAGCTTGAAATTCATATGGTAATTTTTCCTATTGTAGGACCACAACTGGCTTATGTTTGAGAAAAAGGTCATCCATTCAGAGCATTTTAATGGTCATAGCGTGAAACAGAATCAATAGATTTGACTCCACTATTGACTAATCAAGGGTGTTCCTTGAGAAAATTACATCAAACACTAGCATCTGTCATCACCCACAGCATCTAACACAGTGCCTTTCCCATAATAAGTATTGAAAGATATTTGTGGGTCGACTGACCTTTTGGGAGTAATGCTTTCCTGTGCCTCTATTTTTTTTTCTTTTCTTTTTTTGGTTTTTGCTGAGGCAATTGGGCTTAAGTGACTTGCCCAGGGTCACACAGCTAGGAAGTGTTAAGTGTCTGAGACCAGATTTGAACTCAGGTCCTCCTGACTTCAGGGCTGGTTCTCTATCCGATGCACTATCTAGCTGCCCCGCCTCTATTTTTCTACCTGCAAACTGGCAAAATTTAATATTAAACCTTATATTATAGGGGTGTTGGCGACATAATAGAAATGTCTAGTTTACATAAATGTGAAAGATAAGATGAGCTGATTTGTGGGATTTTATATAGTGATAACAAAGATAATAATGATGACTAACATTCAAACTGACACTCTTTCAGGTTTATGAAGTAGTTGACAGACACTATCTCATTTGATTCTTACAACAAGTTTTATGAGATAGGCACTATTAATACCTCTATTTACAAATGAGGAGATTGAAGCTGAAAAAGCTTTGCCCATGCTCACACATCTAGAATCAAAGCAGGGTTCAAATCCATGTCTTACCGAATCCATGGCTATCACTCTATCCACTATGAAACCACAACCAATTAGATGAAATGCTGTAAATCTACTTATTTAATTTCACCATTTCTATATTTTATTAAATGTTGTGGTGGATCAAAGTTTAAATGGGGCTGATGAAATACAATTCCGATTTCAGTGTAATAATCTATAGGTGTCTCTTAATCTTTCTGAAAAATCAAGAAAATGAAATTTTGTGTGTGTGTAGGGGGTGTGTGTGGGTGTGTGTAAGACAGAGAGACAGAAAGAGAATAAGAGAGAGATAGGGATAGAGATAAAGACAAAGTCAGAGAAGTCAGAGACACAAGAAGAAACAAAGACACAAAAACAAAGACACACACACAGAGAAACAGAGACATAGAGAGAGACAGATAAAGACAGAAATTTAATGGTAGGAGAGAGAAAAGAGAGACACTGTGGTCTAGACAACAATTTGTCTTATTGAGTTTATTATTATTATTTAAAATTTATACAATTATTTTGCTGCACAAGAAAAATCAAATCAAAAAGAAAAAAAAATTAAAGCTAACAACAAAAAAGTGAAAATGCTATGTTATGATTCACACTCTTACTGAGCTTTTATTTCCTCATCTCAAAACCAGATTATTTCAGTAGATGTTCTGTAAGATTCTTCCCAGCTCTAAAATGGCATGATTCAACGCAATTAGCAGCCTTTTCCCCCTCGTCATACAGTGTGAATTAGTATAGGCTGACAGAAAATATTAAAATAAAAAATAGCTCCTGTTACAGAAAAGGTTCAGGAGTGCTAGTTTACTTATTGTCATCTCTATCCATCATGCTTAGGAAAATTAATTTCATTCCTTAGTAGTCAGCTGGATGAGCTGCTTACAATTTTCTTATCTTTGCTATAAATAGAGCAGAGTATACAAGGTTCCCAATGTGTTTGTTGTTTGATAATTACAAAAAAAGACAATTAATGTTGCCAATTATGACTTACACAAGAAGTTGCAGAAAAAAATATCATTTAGGAAATAGATGACTGGCTCAGAGTAATGTAGCTAATTAACACAGACTTGTACTCTGGTTTCCTTTCTGCCAGTCTTACCCATTACAGCTCCTATGGCCCTCTTCTCAGAGACTGTGAGTTGTTTGGTTTTTTTTTTTTGTTTTTTGTTTTTTTTTTAATTTACAAAACATATGCATGGGTAATTTTTCCAACATTGACCCTTGTATAACCTTTTGTTCCAAATTTTCCCCTCCTTCCCTCCACCCCTCCCCTAGCTGGCAGGTAGTTAAATATGTTGAAATGCATGTTAAATCCAATATATGTATACATATTTATATAGTTATCTTGATGCACAAGAAGAATCAGATCAAGAAGAAGGAAAAAGAAAAACTGAGAAAGAAAACAAAATGCAAGCAAATAACAACAGAGGGAATGAGAATGCTATGTTGTGTTCTACACTCTGTTCCTATAGTCCTCTCTCTGAATGAGTCTCTTCATCACTGAACAACTGGAACTAATTTGAATCATTTCAATGTTGAAGAGAGTCACATCCGTCAGAATTGGCCATTGTACAGTCTTGTTGTTGCCTTGTACAATGATCTCCTAGTTCTGCTCTGCATCAGTTCATTTAAGTTTCTCCAGGTCTTTCTAAAATCATCCTGCTGTTCCTTTCTTACACAATAATAATTAATTCCATCACATTTGTACACCAAAATTTAGATGGGCATCCACTCAGTTTCCAGTTTCTTGCCACTACAAAAACGGTTGCCACAAACATTTTTGCCTATGTGGATCCTTTTCCTTCCTTTAAGATCTCTTTGGGATATAAGCCCAGTAGTAATACTGCTGGGTCAAAGGGTATGCACAGTTTGATAACTTTTTGAGCATAGTTCTAAACTGCTCATCCAGAATTGTTGGATCTGTTCACAATTCCACCAACAATGTATCAGTGTCTCAGTTTTCCCCACATCCCCTCCAACATTCATCATTTTTTCCTGTCATCTTAGCCAATCTGACAGGTGTAGTAGTATCTCGGAGTTATCTTAATTTGTGTTTCTCTGATCAATAGTGATTTGGATCACCTTTTCATGTGACTACATATAATTTTAATTTTTTCATCTGTTCATATTCTTTGACCATTTATCAATTGAAGAATGGCTTGAACTATTACAAATTTGAGTCAATTCTCTATATATTTTAGGAATGAGGCCTTTATCAGATTTTTTGACTGTAAAAGTGTTTTCCCAGTTTATTGTTTCTCTTCTAATCTTGTCTGCATTACTTTTGTTTGTACAAAACCTTTTTAACTTAATATAATTAAAATTATCTATTTTGTGATCAGTAATGGTCTCTTTGGTTCTTCTTTAGTCACAAATTCCTTCCTCCTCCACAAATTTGAGAGGTAAACTATCCTATGTTCTTCTGATTTGTTTATAATATCATTCTTTATGTCTAGATCATGAACCCATTTTGACCTTATCTTGGAATACAATGTTAGGTGTGGGTCTATGTCTACTTTCTGGCATACTAGTTTCCAATTTTCTCAGCAGTTTTTGTCAAATAGTGAATTCTTATCCCCAAAGCTAGAGTTTTTAGGTTTGTCAAATCCTAGATTGCTATAGTTATTGGCTATTTTGTTCTGTGAACCTAACCTGTTCCACTGATCAAGTTCTCTATTTCTTAACCAGTACCAAATGGTTTTGATGATTGCTGCTTTATAGTTTTCGATCTGGTACAGGTCACCTTCTTTTGCTTTTCTCTTCATTAATTATTTTGAAATTTTTTTTTTTTTAATTCTTGACCTTTTGTTCTTCCAAATGAATTTTGTTATTTTTTTTTTCTAGGTCAGTATAATAGTTTCTTGAGAGTTTGATTGGTATACCATTAAATAAATAGATTAGTTTAGGGGGTATTGTCATCTTTATTATAATTTGTTCAACCTATCTAAAAGCACTTGATATTTTTCCAATTGCTTAGATCTGACTTTATTTGTGTGGAAAGTGTTTTGTAGTTTTGCTCATATAATTCCTGACTTTCTCTTGGCAGATGGATTCCCAAATATTTTATACTATTAACAGTTATTTTAACTGGAATTTCTCTTTGTTTCTCTTGCTGTTGGAGTTTGTTAGTGGTGTATAAGAATGCTGATGATTTACGTGGATTTATTTTGTATCCTGCAACTTTGCTAAAGTTGTGGATTATTTCTAATAGTCTTTTTAGTTGATTCTCTAGGGTTCTCTAAGTATATTGTCATATCATTTACAAAAAGTGATAACTTGGTTTCCTCATTACCTACTCTAATTCTTTTCATCTCTTTTTCTTCTCTTATTACCAAAGTTAGCGTTTCTAATACACTATTGAATAGTAGTAGTGGGCAATCTTGTTTCACTCCTGATCTTATTGGGAATAGTTCCAGTTTATCCCCATTACATGATACTTCCTGACTATTTTAAGGAAAAGCCCATTTATTCCTATACTCTCTAGTGTTTTTATTAGGACCCTGAGTTTTTTATCTATATAACCCTCAGAGCACTCAGCCCAGTGTTCTGCTCACTTTACCAGCAGCCTATGGGGATAGCTCTGCATCAGCAAGGAACACTTATTTATTAAGCACATTCTCTGTGCCAGGAACTGGCACAAAAGAGTGATATGTGTACATGTACACAAAGTGATGTGTACACTATAACATACATGAGTGTATAGATGCACATGTGTGCATATGCATAAGCTTACATGAACAATTATACATATATAGATCCAGAGATATGCACATATATGCATGTGTATTACATAAAGTGTGCAGTGATATATGCATATCTGTGCACAACATATGTTGTGCATATATATTACAATATATGTATTACATACAGTAATGTGTACAGAGACACATATATGTGCAAGGGTATACATGATGCATGTATTATATAATGAATACACACAGTGATATAGGCATATATGTGCATATGTATATACAATATATGAATTACATAAAGTAATGTGTGCACACAGTGATATACACACATGTACATAAATGTACAAAACGAAGGACCCACATGGTTCATTACATATGTATATACACATGCATGAAGTGATATCTGTGCGTTACACACATGTATATTCAAACAATGCTGTATAGACACAAATGAATACACAAAGCACTATACACACAAAACACAGTGCATGTACACATATACCCATTGCAATATACATCATGCATATACATGTATGTATACAGGAAGTGATGTGTGCATATGATTTATAAAGTATATATATGTATATGTGTGTATAGTAATGCATGTGCATGTTTAAAGAGATATGTATTCTTATTTTCATACACTTTGTATATATCACACATGTGCATGTACACCCCAAATTATATAATGCATACATATACATGCATGTGTGTCTATGTGTACATGCATCCATACACAAATCTATAAAGTGATACATGTATACTCCCATACTATACATACAAGTATTAAGTAGTATTTGTGTATTGGCAGCTAGGAGGCACCGTGGTTAGAGCACCAGCCTTGGTTCAGGGAGACTCATCTTCTCCAGTTCAAATCCTTCCACAGACACTTCCTAGCTGGGTGACCCTGGATAAGTCACTTAACCCTGTTTTTCCTCAGTTTCTCCATGGGTTAAATGAGCTGGAGAAGGAAATGACAAACAGTTCCGGTATCTCTGCCCGGAGGGGTCTTGCAGAGCGGCACGTGACCGAGGAATGGGCTTCGGTATCCGTACACACACGCCTCTGTACCACGCATCACGTGATCACACACATTCATTGATGCCGGCGTGCCCATACATGGTTTTACTCATACACACCGCGGTACACACTGTATGATCACGACGTAAGTCATCAGTGTATGAATGTATACCTCATACGGAGCGGCCGAGCGGCCCGGGGAGTCCCCTCCCAGCCGGGGGCAGCCCGGGACGCGGAGCCCTCAGGCGCTGGGCCGGGCAGGTGGGGGAGGGCGCAGCTTCCCCCTTGTCCCCCATCCCGCAGCAGACAGAGTTGCAATAGATTTTCCCTCGGAGGGCAGACGTTATCCAACGGTGCAGCATTCTCCGGCCTCTGATTCGCTCCTTGAAAAGTGGGAGTGTAGCCGAAGACCAATAGAAAGATGAGTAGAAGAACCTTCTTCCGCTCGTGATTGGCTCCGAGGCCAGGAGTGCCTGTGACACGTGGGGGCCGCGGCAGAGTGAGCGGAGCGGAGCCGCGCTGCTCCGGCTAGTTGGCTGTGGACCGAGCTGTGGCTGACCCCCGGAGCCGCGTGGCCGGCCAGGCGGCGCGACCTTGGGTCCATGAGCCGGGGCTGAGACTCGTGGGGCGGGAGGAGGAGGAGCGGGACGAGGAGGAGGAGGAGCGGGAGCAGAAGCGGGAGGAGCAGGAAGGGGTCGGGCCCGAGTCCCCGCCCCGCGGCTCTGCGGATGGATGTGCCGGGGCCGGGGGCCCACCGAGCAGCGGCGGCCACGGCCACGGCCACTGCGGCCACTATGCTGCTGCGCACGGCGCGCGTCCCGCGCGAGTGCTGGTTCGTGCCCACCGCCCTGCTCTGCGCCTACGGCTTCTTCGCCAGCCTGCGGCCGTCGGAGCCCTTCCTGACCCCTTACCTGCTGGGCAGCGACAAGAATCTCACGGAGAGAGAGGTAGCGGCCCCCGCGGGGCGGGCCTGGGGGAGCGGGACCGGCGCTGCGCGGCCGGCTCCCGCGGGGTGGGAGCTGGAGCGGACGCTTTCCGCGAGGCTGCGGGTGGTCTCGGGCCGGCGTGTCCCCGCTCCGGCGCCCCTCGGGGACACTGAGGCAGAAGCGGGTCCCCGCCCCGGGGAGCTCTCGGTCTGGGGGGGAGGGGCAGGGGAACTGCGGACGGACTGCTGCGGCCGTGACCCGGTGCCGCAGGAGCCTGCGGCTGAGCTTATTCTGATAAAAAGGGAAGACCGCAGAACTTGGAGGCGCACTCCGGCACTTCTGAATGGACTCTCCCAGCGCCCCGCCAGCTCCCCCTTCCCACGGGGAAAAGCTCCGCACACCCACTTCAGGCTGGTCCTCGGCGGTGATGGAGAAAGCCCGGGGGCGCCCGGTGCGGGGAGGGAGGGCGAGCCCGAACTTGTGAGCTGCCTGAGTGAGCGAGCCCAGGGACACCCTGGATTTTCCCTGAGTCCCAGCCTCTAATCAACCATTTTCATTTTTACGATTAATTGATTTACTTAATTACACCTAATCTTTGTGTCCTGTAAAGGGCTTCAGATGAATTGGTTTGTTAATTAATAAAACCCATCGTGAAGAGACTTTTCTACTCACGTTCCCAATCCCAGCCCTGTTCTGGACCTTGAACTAAGAACTTTTTCATTAGGTCCTTAGGTGTGATTTGGAAAAAGATGACTTTATCCATCTCTGAGCTTGATGGAGGAAGGACCCTCTAAAATAACCCAATAATTAAATCCAAGTGTTGTAGAAAGTCTAGAAGGGTAGGATCAATGTAATACACAAAACGTGGGGTCAAAGGTTGAGGAGCCAAATTTTCTCTATTTGGCCTTGGATAAGACAATTACTCTGCCTTAGATTCTTGATCTGTAAAATCAGGGAATTGGACTAGAATAGCGTGCCTCTGAAATCCCTGCTAGCTCTAAATCTATATGGATTAACAGGCATTTATTATGGTACTGTTTTGCAGGGGCACCGTAAAGGCTTCCCTCCTCTATCTGCACTGAGTGAATAATGGGCACTTAAAATCCCCCTAGGCCCTTTCCCGAATTCTGTTCCTTCCCCTCCCCCCAGGATGCTAGGATGCATTCATGCTATTTAATTTAAGCCCATCTCCTCACCCCTGGCTTACCACCTCTTATTTAGACATCCAGTCACCCAGCACAACTGGTCAGGTCAGGAGTGGCACAATCAGGACAATTTAGAAAAGGACAGGGTATAATTACTCCCTTTTATCAATGGCTGCCATTTTTTAATCCATGTTCAAGAGTCACCAGAGTGGGCGTTTTGCTGTTTATTTTTTGGCTTTTTTTTTTAGGCGTGTGTGAGGAGAGGAGCTGAGAAGTTGTGAGTTTCTAGTAATCGAAGCAGAAAAGGAAAATACAAAATTTTAGATAAGACTGCCTCCATGGAGTATATATCTCAGTTGTTATTCCCCTAAAAAGCTGTGGAAATCATTGTTTGTCTTAATGTGTAGGAAAAAACTAGGAGATGAAAGGTGCCCTTCATGAGATAGTTTGATAATGTTTGGAAAACATTTGCAAACTATATTATTATTATTATCATCCAGATAGTGCGGTTATGTATGTAAAGTTGTGAACTTTAAGGGACTGTGTAAATCATCATATTGATTGAGGATTCAGAATTTTCCGCCCAATATATTCTTAACTGCAGGAAACCCCAGGTATAAGAAGCCTCATTTGAATCTCTTGCCCCATTTGAGGTAGAGGGGAGGGATAGGATCTGGAACTGACTTCTAAAATTTGAGAGTAGAAGGACCTTGGAGATCATTTAGCCCAGTCTTCTAATTTTACAGGTAAGGATACTGAGACCTTTGTAGGCAAAGTGAGCCTCAGAGGGGGGTTCCCTTACTCGTTTGCAAGTATTTTTTTTCCACTTTTCCCTATGTTGTTAATCATACCCTAGGGTAGAAGGGGCTGTGGGAATCACCGCCCCCCCATGCTTCTTGCAAGTGAGATGACAAAGATTAGAATCTTTACTGGAGAGCACCGAGGGATCCCACCTTCCAAGTCGGAGAGATGCTGTGGGGGTGGGGAGTGT
This sequence comes from Sminthopsis crassicaudata, assembly GCF_048593235.1. Lineage (NCBI taxonomy): Eukaryota > Metazoa > Chordata > Mammalia > Dasyuromorphia > Dasyuridae > Sminthopsis > Sminthopsis crassicaudata. The sequence goes on along the minus strand of NC_133620.1, from coordinate 57,511,123 downwards.
TGATATTTGACAACTGATCTCTTGGATCACGTGTCCTGATCACGGGCTGTTCTTTGGTATGCTACCATGTTGTCTCTGTGCTTCCTGGGGTGAGCAAGGCCTGTTTGGAGTTGAGACTTCAAAACAGACCTGGAGTGCTGGGCACAGGCCTTGTTTGCTTATTGTGTAATGAGAGCACACCCCTCCTATAGCCGAATGGATAAGGAAAGGAGGTGCAGGGTTTTAGGGCCAGATGGGGCTGGGGGAGGGGCCAGTGTCTGCCGGGGGAGGAGGAGGAGGAGGAGAGGTTCCTGTATCATTGAGTCTTTTCTGGGATGACTGACTCTGTCCTGCTCGTGGAGACTTTTCCCATCTTGGATTTTTGAATATTCAGCTGATAACTGAAAAGAAAATTAAAGCAGAACTTCCTTCTTCCTTCTTTCTCTTCCCTCCCCCCTCTAATTTGTTGTAATCACCAGATTGGGGCAACTAAACAAAACAAACAAAAAAAAACCTTACAGAATTCATAAGTCATTTTGTCATTTGCAAAATCTTAGCACTATCCCTCTCAGAATTAAAGGGTTTTTTTTCGCCCAGTTGATTACTGGAATGCCAAGGTGGATATTTAAAAATGAAACTATTATTAATTTTTATCCAAAAGGGATAAAAAGAATTTCCCTGTCATTTCATTAACCTCCAAAAAATGACCTTTGGATAGTCAAGCACAACCTGTTCAAATTGAGTATTTGAAATTAAATAGTGCCTATCCAATTAAAGGGAGAGGGGACTTCAATGTAAATGCAGATTTTATAATTTATTACCTATATGATCACTTAATCTCTGTGTGCCTCAAGTTTCAGATGTGGAAAACAAGGCGCCTATTGGGCTAAATGGTCTCTGGTCTCTTTCATTTCTAAATGTGTGAACCTAAAGAGAATTAGGCAACTTTCAGAAAATGTGCAAGATTCAGAGATCATCTTTTTTAAAAAATTAGAGCTACAATTTCATTGGTGTAGGTGAGAAGCTTTATCAAGGCAAATCCACATAGACAGCTGCCACTAGCCCTGAGTGTAAAGTCTTTTGCCCATAGCTAGAACACATCAGGGGTCTTTGCAAGCCTACTTTCTCTTCTGTAGGCCGCTATAACCGTCATTGTCACACTTTGTTCTTTGGGGGATTGGTTCCTAGTTTTGTCAATCAGTTTTGTTTCTCCTTCCAAGAAAGACTACCCCAAATGGGCCCTAAAACTAAAGATGCTCATAAAACCAGTCATCTAGCTTGCCTTGCTATGTCTGGCCCAGGAGAGATAAGACCAGTTTGCATCCACAGCATGGGTATGGGTGTAGAGACTTGGGGGGTAGATTTGACTCGAGATACTCTGGTGGGGGGAGGAAGTCTGGAAAGAAGGAGCTAGTGTGATGTATGCATTTTGCCTGGGAGGAACTTTCCCTCCCACACTTAGATTCTGGGTCACCCTTCTAAAAGCAGTTCCTGGTCTGAAGTCATTTCTTCCAGGACTCTGAAGGGGAGGATTTCTTGACCCAGCAGCTGTAGCAAAGCAATAATAGGCCCTGGAAGAAGCCTTTTCTCCATCATTCTATGGCTACCTTCACAATATTGACTTGCTTGTGAATTACAGAAAGAACCAAGTCAGGGAAATCTCTCTTGCTCTGAAAACCCTGGTAATTAATTCGTTTACTCCTGGTCAGGGTAAATTAAGAGGTGCCAATCTGATCATCATTGAATTTTTTTGAGCCTTAGAGGTTGATTACACAGGCAATCTATTGCTTTTAATCAGTCTTTGCTTTATCTGCCAAGCTGTGGTTTTAGATAGAGATATAGATATGAGAAGGTGAGTGTAAGGAACTGATAAGTACAAGATTTTGAAATGATGATCAGAAGGACTTGTTTTATTCTGTCCAAAATTGATCTATTAAATCTTCTGGGACACCTATTCCCATGGACAATAACTAGATTTTGAAGAGACAGTGTTTGTAGTGTAGGACATGTGGGACTAGAGGTAAAAGGGAACAAATAAGTATTAAAGAATATTTTTAAAGGAACCTGACAGTTGTTTGTAGTGGAGAGAAAGCCCAGGGAGATATTTTGAAGGTAAATATGAAGTCACATGACCAGCACTATAAACATAATACAGTGTGAATTAAGTTCTAAGTCCTAGAGGCTTCTTATCAGGAAAAGACTGAAGCCCAGTATCTAATCGATGAGAATTAGATAAGGACTGTTTGTGCTTGGGGTGGGGCAGAGTCCCTGAGGCAGAAGAGTTTTGGGGTTTCCTCATCATAATGACCCCAAAATTATTGAGGAACACCTTTCATCTTCAGGGCCTTTATTTTCTTGGAGTGCTCTTGAGGATACCCTTCCCCCTCTGATTTGATTTTCTGCATTTTCTTGGGTGAGCAGCCTCCCAACGGGGCATTATCAATTGCTTGGTTCCTCATCTGTTAAAATTTCCCTGCTTTGGCCTGAAAATTGCAGAGTACTTGATGCATTTCTCATTTATTCTTTGGCTAGTTGTCAATCTATTCAGTAAGGGTGGTTAACCTGCCCCAGTATTTGCAATTACTAGTTTTATTATGCATTGATTTGAGATATGGTTTAATACTGTTTTGTAGATGAAGGAACTGAGGGCCATAAAGATCTAAATAAAAGGTTGGATTGTTTAGAATTTCCAAGGCTGTTAAGCCAACTCTCCCAAAGAGCCGAGATTCTTGTCACCATCAGCACTATACAGTAGAAGGGTTGCGGGATTTGGCCAGGGAACTGGGCTCTCACCTTGGCTTTGCCACCTATTACTACCACTTGTGTAATCTGGGGTGAGGCACTACTTCCTCCTCTGTAAAATGAGGAGATTGACTGGGAGGTTTCTAAGGACCTTTTCATGTTTTACAATTTGGCTAGCAGATTAATTCTTAACCAAATGAGAGAAAATTGATTACAAAGGATAAAATAAATAAATACAATTATGTTAGATTGAAAACTGGAAATCTTGCCATGAACAAAATTAGTGAAACTAGGATGAGAAAAGAACTGATTGCCTGGGGAAAATCTTAGGATATCTTTGGATACCATTGATATGGATCTGATGTTTAAGTTATATGTAGAGAATTAACATATAAAATCAAAAGCCATTCCCTATTAGATAACTGGAAAAAGGACATGAACAAGAAAATTATCAAAGGGAGTATAGAGTATTAACAGTCGTATAATAGCCCCAAATCATTCATTATAAGAAAAATTAAAATTAAAATAGCTCTGTGGTTTTACCTCTTAATCAGCATGTTGGCCAAGTGACAAAAGAGGAAAGTAGTTAGTGTTGGAAGAGTTAGGAAAAGATGGGGGTACATTAATGTACTGTTAGAACTGTCAATCTACCCATTCTGAAAAGCAATTTTTTAGTTAGAATAACTAAAATCTCCATTTTCTTTGACCCAGAAATCCCACTGTTAGATAAAGGCCTGGGGGCGGGGGGCGGTGATTAAAAAAAAACTCTTTTTTAGTAGCAACCCCCCCCCAAAAAAACTAAAACAAAAAAGTTGATGTCCCTCGATTGGGAACTTTTTAACTGTGGTACATGAATATAATGGACTATTACTGTATTATAATAAACAGTAAACATGATGAAATCAGAAAAGTATAGGAAGACATGTGAACTTATGAAAAAATAAATAATGCAGAACCAGGAAAAGATTATGCATAATGATTATAATAATGAGAATAGAAAAAACAATCTGGAAAACCAAACTGAATAGAGTGAAATGATGATAACTAAGGTTGGCCCTAGAGAAGAGGTGAAAAAAATCACATCATGGGCCACTTTGCCCAGGTGGTCTGGAGAGCTTGGAACATTACTGAAAATAGATTTTTTTTTTTCTTATTCTCTGTTGGTTAATTTTTCTGGAGGAGAGTGTTCTTTTTATATTCCATTTTTAAAGGAATATCTTTAAAAGTATCCATCTAATTTTGTTCTAAAATGGACAAGTAAATTACCTAACCCTGTTGGCCCCTGTGACCTAGACCTGTGCCAGAAGTTGGTTTGGGTATGAAGAAGCAAAAATATACAGTGAAAACATAATTGTCATCTTGCATGTTAGAGATTGGGGACTGTCAATTTGTATATTTAACTGAGAGTTAATTCATGTATCACAAGTGGTCTTAGATTCTTTTCCTCCCCCATTTTTCATCACTTGTAAGTAAAGGAAATAGCTAGTCTGCCACCTAGGCCTGCCCATTAACTCCTTTCTCTTTCTAATGCTCTTTCAGGTGCATGATTATCCCCCATTGTTAAAGTAGAAGAAGCCGAGGGAGGTTGTGACTCACTGGGGGTCTGGAGGAGCTGAGCCAGATTTGAACTTGATTTTTCCCTATTTTGGGCCCAGCACTCTCTCAACTGTCCCATCCAGCTGCCTCTGCATCCTTTGGCTACCATATTGTGAGGCTGCAGTGTGTGCTGGGCGGGAGAGGGTACCCACCCCACAAATCAAGGATCAAACTTAACCCCAAACAAGAGAGTTCCCCATGACAATGCTTTTTGCTTCCTTGTTTGCAGAGGTGGGGACTGTGGTTACCTAATATCGCATAGTAAGCTGCCTTGTTTGGGTCTTTTTCTAATTTTTTGTTGCAGGGAATGGCTCCAGATAGAGGATGGGTAGAAGGTGCTATAAAAGCATAAGGTATTAATAAAAATTAAAACTCAGAGAAAATCACAGATCCCTAAGAGTATTGCAGAAATGCTGAATAACCATGTCTTAAGATGATAACTATGATTTCTTATTTTCTCCTACCAGGTCTTCAATGAAATTTACCCAGTCTGGACCTATTCCTACTTGGTGCTGCTGTTTCCTGTATTCCTTGCCACAGACTACCTCCGATACAAGCCTGTTATTCTGCTGCAGGGATTCAGCCTCATTGTCACGTGGTTCATGCTCCTTTATGCCCAGGGACTGCTGGCCATTCAGTTTCTAGAATTCTTCTATGGCATCGCCACAGCCACGGAAATCGCCTACTACTCCTACATCTACAGTGTGGTGGACCTGGACATGTACCAGAAGGTCACCAGCTACTGCCGAAGTGCCACCCTGGTGGGCTTCACTGTGGGCTCTATCTTGGGCCAGATCCTCATCTCTGTGGCAGGCTGGTCTCTCTTCAGCTTAAATGTCATCTCCTTGACCTGTGTGTCGGTGGCCTTTTCCCTGGCCTGGTTTCTGCCCATGCCACAGAAAAGCCTCTTCTTCCATCATGTCGATTCGGCCCGCCGAGGGGTGAACGGTCGAGTGCAGAATGGCAGCGTCAGGAACACTCCAAACTCCAGTCATCTTCCTGGGTGGGAGGACATGGAATCAAAAATCCCTTTAAATGTGGAAGAGCCTTCTTCGGAAGAACCGGTAGGTGGAGCGTGTATTTTCAAGGTGAATATGTGGGAGACTCGTGTCTTTTGAGAAAAGCAAAGCTGAAAATACTGTTTTGAGCATTTTCTTCTAATTTTGTAAATAATCACACATATTTGCACACTTTCTCTCTTCACTTTCTTACTTTAAAAAAAATTTTGAATAAGGTTGATGTTGCTATTTTATTACTGGAACAGAAGGTTGGGGGAAAGTTAGGAAGCCCATTTTATCAGGCCTAAATAATTTATTTTTTGTGTGACCCTTAAACATTTCCTTATTATCCCTTTAGGTATGCTAAATCACTCCTCTCCTTTACAGCTAAACCTTTAGAAAAGAAGCTGGTGCTTCCTGACGCCATTTGCTCTTAACCTGTCTCCTTAATCTCTTGCCACATGGATCCCACCAGTCTGCCAAAAACTGTCTTTTCCAGTGTCACCAGTGACCTCTTCAGGGCTAAATCCCAATTTCTATTAACACTACCACATTTCCCCAGGCTTGAAAGTTTAGAGTCATCCTCAATATTTCTCATGAGACAGTATTTGTCAAGTGTTTAGCACACTGCTTGGCACGTAGTAAGTGCATAATAAAAGCTTGTGCTGCCACCCCCTTTTCCACCTTTTTTACTTTCTTTTTCCTTTCCCTCTCTGTCACCTATACATTCATCCATTTCCCACATGCTTCAAGGTGGCTTCCATAATCTCCGTCCTATTCTTCCCCTCGTCTTCTCCCATGGCTTCCAAAAGAACCATCCTGTTACAGGTCTGCCCCCAGAAAAAGGAAAAGTACCTGCCGGATAGGGCTGCTGGCCATAGGTGTCAGAACAGACAAGTGTAGTGTAATTACAAATGGCAGCTTGAGTGAGCAAAGGAAATAGCTTGGGCTTATTTACTGCAATAAATATGCAGTATGCAGATACTTTTCTGCATGAATCCTGAGGGAAGGGAAAGGGAAGTTTTCTCTTCTCCAACTGTATGCCACAATGGCCTTTGCAGATGTGGAGTACCTAACCACGGAGCTGCAAAGCAGAAGCTCACAACGTTAGCGGCCTTGAACCCCTCCCTGCTTTTTGTGCCGAGCTGGGAAGTGGGCCCATTTATACTGCACCTGTCTGTTGGACTGCGTTTACCTGCTATAAAACAAATCTCCTGCCGCTGGTCTGGGCTGTGGAGGAGCGGGCTCCTTCTCTGGATACCCAGGACTATGACTCTCCCCTGACCTAGAACCACTGTCTCCCTGCTGCTGGAGCAGATTCCAGCTGCAGCTTTCGGGTGGCTGCCCAACAACCTGGGGTGCTTAGAGCTGGGCCATCCCCTCTAATCAGAAGGCAAGGGAACAGAGGGCAGGCCAGGTCGAGGTTGCAGCTCCTGATGCTCACTGTGACTGGGGTCTTAAAGACTGGGCTGGGAACAGCGGGGGTCACCTTGACAGGGATTTGAGAGACCTCCCTCCTCTCTGGTGATGTAGAATTAAAGGTGAGGAAGATAATGGTTGGAGACAGACCACAGACTGCACTGAAGACAAAGGCTTCTGGTTCAAGCTGTGTTTGAAGTGGAGATGATAAAAACTTGAGCAAAACATGAGCCTCAGTTGGAAAGAGAATTCTGGTTTAAGCGTGAGTTGTGCCGAGCCTGTCTGAGGCCCCTTCCAACTTCTGACATTCTGTGATTTGCAACGTTGAGGGGAGCTAATAAGTGTTAGTAGAAGGTGATTACAACCAATATTCTTGCTTATTAGGTATACAGATATTTATTCATCTGGGCTCCATCATGGGAGTTTGGAATATGTGAATTAGAATTAATTAGAATTAGATTAGAATCAGAATTAGAATACAGTACTTGATTAAGAATCATAGACCTAAGAGTAGTAAAGACTTTAAAGTGCAAAGAAAAGGAAAAAAAATCTTAGGCCAAAGGCTTTGCCATTAAGTGGCTGGTGCTCTTGGGAAGGGCACCAGCTCTCCAGACTTGATTTCCTTGTAAAACATGAGGGGGAAAGGAAAGTACTGTATTGAATATAAGTCTCAGAAAGGAAATTGACCCTAGAGTATGGATGGATGGAGTTTGCATTAAATTCTTGCTCTGTGCTAAGTGCAATGTGGGAGCATCGGAGAACCCCTCAGGACTTGCCCCGTGACTCAGACTGGGAATGGGAAGGGACTTTGGAGTTCCACCCACCCAGTGCCCTCAACTTAGAAAAATTAGGCCAGTGTCGCATAGGTAATGTGGGGCAGAGCTGGGATTTGAGCACTAAACTGAGCTCCTGCTTCAAGACAGGAGAGGGTTGGGCTCCCTGTGAGTGTCCTGTGTGCACACATAGAGCATTGCTGCATACGTCTGTGTCCATCTGTGCGCCCCCAGAATTAGAACTGTCCTGAGCCTTTTGGCAGGTGCCCCCTGAATTTTCCCTCTGCTGTTAGTGGGGGGGAGGGGAGAGATGCTAGGAGGCCCCTCCTGGCTCTGTTCTTTGGGCCCCAGTACTACTGAACACCGGGTAGCCTGCCCTTCAGCTTCGCTCTTGGGCTCAAGAGCTTGGGCCTCGGTATGGGAGACCTGGTGATCGAGATGTGGCCAGCGCTCCGGGGCACGTAGGGCACAGCGCCATTTTAAGAAGACGATGAGCCTGGGAGGTGACACGATTGCTTTTCACGACACACCTTTGAATGATTTTCGTTCAGTCGTTTCAGCCCCGTCTGACTCTCTGTGATCCCTGTGTGGCACTTTCTTGCAAAGATACTAGAGTGACTTATTGTTTCCTTCTCCAGCTCATCTTGCAGACAGAGTTAGGTGACTTGCTGGGGTCACACAGCCAGTAAGTGTCTGAGGCTGCATTCAAACTCGGGGCCTCCAAGAGAGAAGAGTGAGCATGGGTGGTTGTGATTGGGGCAAAGTCTGAGTAGCCAAGACTCTTCCCCCTTTTTTCCCCATCCACCATGGGCAGAAGGAATTAAAACCAACCTTACCTGTGGCTTCTTTTCAGAAGGGTTTATTGTTTTCATTAAGGGGTTGAAGGTCCCTCTTTTCAGAGTATCCCAGAACTGTAGAATTTTTAGGATTGGAAGGTAGTTTTAACACGTTTAAAGTGCAAGTGCTCACTCCCTTTCAAGTCAGCCTGTTCCATATTTAGAAAGCTCTGACAACCAGAGAATTCTTTATTTTGAGTGGAAATCTGTCCATGTAACTTCTCCCTGGTCTAGGATCTTCTCTCTGGCAGAATTAGTTTGATTCTCCCTTGGAGAAGGGGGTTTCAAATGTTTGATGGTGGTGGCAACTGTTTTTTCTTCCCTCATCCCTCATCTGTCCCCATCTGAACATCCCCAGTTCTTGCAGTCATGACTCTTGTGAACCTATTTCAAGACCTTCTCTGCCTCCATCCATTTGGACGTGTCTGTGACTGACCAATGCCACATGGGATTTGACCAGGGCAGAGTATGAGATATTTTGTTTCTATTGATGAAGCCCAAGAATATATTTACCTTTCTTCTTTTAATAGTGGTCTCATTTATTGGATCACATTAGGCTTAGAAACAACTTAAACACTGAAGCATTTTTCATGTAAATCCAGTTAAATTACTCTAATTCTATGGATGATTGATGTTTTTAACTTTAGTATGGAGTAAAATTCACAACTTTTACTAGTGTTAGCCTCCTCTGTCACTTAGGGAATCTCCCTGGATTAACCTCAAGCTATTAAATAACATTTAGATATTTAATTTATCTGTTCAAAATTTACCTTGGATAAAATAATTCTGCTGAATTATGATAGGCCTGGGAATGGTTGTGGAAGTATTTGAGGTTATTAAAAGTACATACGTAATGATAGCAACAAAATATTGTTTGGAGGATTTCCCCTGGAGAGAGGACCCTAAGCAGGGCCAGTCATTCATGATTGGATCACTGGCTAAGAAGAGCAGAGAAAGGTGTCCGATCTCTGTTGGCCCATGAATATGACCCCTGGCTTAGCACAGTCCTTGGACTTCTGTGGGCGGACCACCTGGGCAGGCAGGTTCAGGTTAAGAAAGCAGGTGAGTCTTTGAAGATAAACACACTGCCAAAAGGCCTGAAGTCTCTGAAGATCAGCTCTGGTTAGCCATGTGACTAGACCTGAGTTAATGCCAACTGAGAAAACAAGTAGGCAGCTGTAAAGAGCTGAAACTCTTGAGTCAATGAACTGGGGTAAGACAATCGAGCACTTGAGGCTTATTATTGATTGGACAATACTGTATAAGAATATGCTTGGAAAATGGCCCTTCCCACTATCTTGTGCTGGCCCAATTGTTTGGTGTATATAGAGAAGTGTGGGAGGGACTAGGAGGTGCAGGGAGACTAGCCAGGGTCACTTCTGGGCAGGAGAGACGAAGAGGAGGTCGGGGAGATTCTCTTTCCATCCCCTTGACTTCTACTGCAAAAGACCAAGAATAAAGAATTTTGCTTATCCTGACTCCACTGATTCTAAGGTGTCCAGGGTCCTAACGCAGTCGCCACAGGCAGCAGGGCCTGAAGGAGGAAGGCAGGCAATAAGCACATTTTCGGCGTCTGCTTTGCTTTAAGTACCTTAGAAATCAGGTTTTGACCTCTACAGCATCCCTAGGAGCTAGGAGCTATTATCATCCCATTTTACATATGAGGAAACTGAGACAAACAGAGCCTATTCCAAGTTCAGCTGGTAAGTGTTCGAGGCCAGACTGAACTTGGGTCTTCCTGAATGGGGACCCAGCTCTCCATTACACCACCCAGCTCCCTGGGTGGACCAGAATACAAAAATACCAGATAGAGTAGGAAGAGACCACAAAGAAGCTCTTACATCGTCGCTGGTACTTCCTGCTAAGTGTCTCAGAGGCAGGTGTGCTGTTATCTCAGTGGCGTATGACCAGGTGATTAATTGTTAAAAGGATCGTTGGGCCACGAGACTCACAGAGAGATGCAGTGGAGGAAGTTCCGGCCTGGGCATCCCTGGCTTCCAGTCCCTGCTCTGAGCTGCAGCTGTGGGGTGGCTTGGCTTAAGACCCTCTCACTCTGGGTGCCCTGGATCCCTCTCATGGGACAGAGGCTCAGAGAAGCTGTTTCCCCGTATTAGGAGGAGCATCCTGCCTGGGCTGGAGGACTCACAGATCCATCCATTCTCCCCTCTGATGCCTGCTATGAATTAAAGTTAGAAAAACAAGAAAAACCAAAGTAGTAAAATAGCCCCTATCTAGTTGGAGTGCCAGGTCCCTATGGAAGGCAGCAGGGTGGCAATCTGCAACTTCTAAGGGACCCTGCTGTTTTAGCAAATTTGGAAAGGGCATTTATAAACCAAAAAGTGATTTTTTTAAAAAAAACTTTACGTTTTCAAATTGAAAAAGAAATGAACCTAAACAGTTCTCTAGAGTACCAAAAAAAATGGCAGCATGTTTTTGTTTTTTTTAATTTTCTTTTGATAACATCACTTGAAGAGCTCAAACTTCAAAATTTCCTTTGGAATCTTAAAGTTAAGGATTCCTCATTGCCAAGGGTGTCAGAGCTGACTCTGTAAGGGTGATCCATGCTTGGCTTCTTGAACATGAAGAACTTCCCTTTTTTTTTTTTTTTTTTTTTTTGTACCTGGAATCCCTTCCCTTAGGATTCAACTTTGCCTCCCTCTCGTTCTTATTTTAATGATACTTTTACTTTGTTTTGAAGAAAGGAGATTAAGAATATATGTGCCTCTCTGTATCCCATAGAGGAAATTAAAATATTCAAAAAACTAGCACAGTCCAAACTCAAATAATTAAATTAAAATAGGGCATACTTAGGAAATGAAATAAGACTTCAGGGAGTGTTAGCCAATACTCTAAATGTGTCTGGCTTTTGATCCTCATTTAAATAGATAGATTTTGGCTCTGCGTATTTCCTTCCATGAGTCATTGAAATGATCCTTCTTTGGCTTTCTTCTTTAAATGTATTGGGGAGATGCAGTTGGGGAGGATGTACAGGAAGCCATGTCATCTGTTTATCATTGGGAGGGGGGGGAGTTTGGGAATAGGCTGGGGAGGGAAAGAGGAAAAGGAAAAATCTTAAGATGGAGTCAACTGCTATTTTCAAGTAGATTACAGGACTGTTGTATAGGAAAGGAAAGTGAGCCTTACATCCCAGGGGCAGTTAGAACAGAGGTGTGAGATCCCTGGATTGTATGTAACTCTAGCTCTGAAATCTTTCTTCTTCTGAGAGAGTTCAGGAGGCCAGGTGGCAGGCTATTTATTTATTTATTTATTTGTACTTTTTTGTTTTTTTAATTTATTTATTTTTTATAATTATAACATTTTTTGACAGTACATATGCATAGGTAATTTTTTACAACATTATCCCTTGTAATCCCTTCTGTTCTGAATTTTTCCCTCCTTCCCTCCACCCCCTCCCCTAGATGGCAGGCATTCCCATACATATTAAATATGTTATAGTATATCCTAGGTACAATATATATGTGCAGAACAGAATTTTGTTGTTGTTGCAAAGGAAGAATTGTATTCCGAAGGTAAAAATAATCTGGGGAGAAAAACAAAAAATGCTCACAGTTTACACTCATTTCCCAGTGTTTCTTCTCTGGGTGTAGCTGATTCTGTCCATCATTGATCAATTGGAATTGGGTTAGCTCTTCTCTGTGTTAAAGATTTCCACTTCCATCAGAATACACCCTCATACAGTATCGTGGTTGAAGTGTATAATGATCTCCTAGTTCTGCTCATTTCACTCAGCATCAGTTGATGTAAGTCTCTCCAAGCCTCTCTGTATTCCTCCTGTTGGTCATTTCTTACAGAGCAATAATATTCCATAACCTTCACATACCATAATTTACCCAACCATTCTCCAATTGATGGACATCCATTCATCTTCCAGCTTCTAGCTACAACAAAAAGAGCTGCCCAGGTGGCAGGTTATTTAAAACAGTATGTAGCTTTGCATGAATTTAACTATCTGCCCCAAAAAAAGGGAAACCAAATTAACTCCTCACTGAGAATCCTAAAAGGACCTTTGTACAGGAATTCCTCCTTCAGGTACTTCTGAAATGCAGTTTTGACTGTTGGGTTAAAGACCTTGTTGTTTAAATTTTGAGTTAATTGTTTTCCTGTAAAAAGCTTTATTTCTCATTCATCTCCCTGTTGGGTCCCCTTTGCTGTTTCCCTTTTCCTGCTGTTCCTGTTCTTACTGCACTTCCTCCAGTGATGAGTTCAGATTAAAAGTTTTCTGAATACAGCCTTCAACTCTCAGAAAATTGAAACTCCTTCACAGTTCTAATACAAGGGAATGAGCATTGCACAAATATATAGCAGACACCTTCTGGGTTTGTTTTGTTTTGTTTTGTTTTGTTTTTTGAAGAAAGGGAGACCACATGTACCTGAGATCCCCAGAACTATGACTAGCCCCAATTAATATGTTGTTGATTAAATAACACTATCTGTGGGAGACACTTGATGGGAAAATCAGAATATGTTTCCTCAGTGACAGTTTTTGTCTATAATAAGCTTGCATCTCTCTTTTTTTTTTTTTTTAAATTAATGGAAAGTCCTTCCACTTCTATATTTTTAGTATATGGGCTCAACATAAAAAGACTTGCTTTTTTTTTTTTTTTAACTAAACATCTTTTCTGCTTCCGTTTTTATAATCTTTCTATAATGTGATTTGTTATACTGATTGTTTTTACTAAAATTGAACCAAATTTCCTGATATGAATATTAGTTGGTCGTATTCGATAATTTTTAGTTCAATTCAAGAAGAATAGATTCAACAAGCATTTATCAAAAAACTACTATGTGCCAGGTACTGGCACTGGAAAATGCTACAGAATATACAGTGTTATTGGATAAAAACAAAACGTCTACAGAAATAAATATGAAATAAATGAATAGTAATTATTGGGGGAACAAGGAGGTCTACTCATAAATGTACACTCAAAGAGCAAAGCTGGTCGAGGAAGACACGTGCTGTCATGTGGGCAAAAGCTCTTAGGTGGGAGGTGGTAGTGCATGTAAGTAAGGCGTCGAGACCAAAATGTAGAGTACATGGGGTGGAATGGAAAATCTGTCATGAAAGATAGGAGCCATTCTGCTGTGTCTTATGGACAAGAATGACATTGCCAGACCGGTGCTAAGAAAGGTCACTCTTAGCTGTCTCACAAGACTCATTTCTTCCCATTGGTTGTTCAGTAAATTCAACTTAGCAGATTGATTATTACACACTTACTTTGGTCCTCTATTCTCGTTTGCCAATATCTTATTCAATACTTTTGCACTGTTATTCACTCAAAGTACTCAGCTATATTTCTCTTTCTCTTTTTCTATTCTTGCCAGGTTTGGGGATCAGAATGACGTTTGACTTCTAGACAGAATGAGGTAGATTATCCCTCACCCTTTTTTGAAATCAGTTTGTGTGGGATGCGTCCAAGTCCTGGAATGTTTAAAGGAATTCATTTGTATCTCATTCTGGTTCCTTTTTACAGGGCTTATTTCTTCTTCTGAGAAGAAAGTATTTAAATTGTCTACATCGTCTACCAAAGCCTGCTGTGACATTTTTCTAGTGTTGTAAATATTTGTCCATTTCTTTCGAGCCTTTGTTTTGTTTTCCTCTGCACAAGGGCTAACCAGGACTTAGCACATATAGTCATGTGGTGCACAGGCTGGCCTGGGGACAAGAACCAGGTTTGAACTCGTGGACTCTGAGCCACTTCATCTGTCTCAGCCTCAGCTTCCTTCTCTGAATCAAGGGCTTCTGCTGCATGAGTGCTGGCTTTCATGTAGGATCCTGTGGTCTCCTGACAGTTTTTCTTTCTTTTGAACTTGTGGTGGAACACTGCTTGCTCATTTCTGCTTTGGGTAATTTGATGTGTGGTGGTCCCCCCATATTTTGATGAAGTCCCCTTAAAAGTTTGCTATTTTATTGACTTTTCAACTTTTAATCATTTCCTGCTTTATGCTTGCTTTGGCTGTATTAATTTGCTAATTTTCTACTTTCTTTGAACCACAAACTAAGTGACTAATAGTTTTTCTGTCTTTCCTGATGTGTTCATGGGAATGGATTTGCCTCATGATATTGCTTTGACTATCTCATCAGTTGACAGAGACCACTTCAGGAGGGTGTTGGCATTGATTAAGCTACTAAGTATTGTGTCCCAGGTACTGGCCAAGCCCTTCACAAATATCTCATTTGATTCCCACAACAGCCCCTAGGAGTCAGATGTGATTATTATCTTTGTTTTACAGATAAGCCAAAGCAGGTGATCTGCCCAGGGTCACCCAGCTAGTAAGGCTCTGAGGATGAATGTGCGCCCCACATACTACTCAGCCCCTACTACGTTTGTCACTTTACATGACTATGTTTGTTACACTTAGAAATGTAGACATTTGTGTCCCTGAGGGAGCGTGAGCTCCTCAACAATGGCAGGGTTTCTTTATGGCGCTCTGTATCCTCAGGGCCTTGTACAGATCTGGAAGTTAGCAGATCCTTTACAAATGCCCCTGGAGAGATTTGCCTAGTCCAGCTCAATCTCCATCACACCCCTCTCAACTAGTTGCCACCAAGCCTGCACCTGAGGCCTCCAGGAAAGAGGGATCTGCCCCTCCCAAAGTTGCTTCTGTCACTTTTGTGGGGCCTATAGGGGTCATGGAAAATTACATCTTTTTTCTTAACCTCTAACTG
The DNA here is from genome assembly GCF_048593235.1 of Sminthopsis crassicaudata. Classification (NCBI taxonomy): domain Eukaryota; kingdom Metazoa; phylum Chordata; class Mammalia; order Dasyuromorphia; family Dasyuridae; genus Sminthopsis; species Sminthopsis crassicaudata. The sequence goes on along the minus strand of NC_133620.1, from coordinate 57,496,092 downwards.
AAATTTAGCCTTTCTTTCAATTAGGAATATAGACAACAAGCCACAGTAGTGTTGTTCTTTAGGGTGTCAGAGGAGTTCTTGATCCCAAAAAAGGTTAAGAAATCTTGGTCTAAGTGATCCCTGGGACTCCTTTAACTTCCAATATTCTCTGATTTTAGGGAAAGATGCTCTTAATAATCACTGAGGCCCAGAGTCATAACTTTTAAAAAATTAATGCAACCAGCTTTGTATCCCCCAAAATGATACTGAAGCCTCAGAGAGTTTAAGGGTATGCTTTTTTTTTTTTTCTTCTGTATGACCATGGTTTGTACACATTAAATTAGAAGCTTTGACCACATATGTGACTAATTTATATGTTGCTCTTGCCAGAATTTTTAAAATAAACATTTTATTGATACTCTTTTTAAAGCATTGCCACCGCTTTCCAATGACTCCTCTCCCATAGAACCCTTTTTTTATGATAAAGAAGTACAGTTAATTGCAACATATCAACATGAATTTTTGCCACTACATATCTCCTTCCACATCAGTGGTCCCCTGTCTCTTTTCTAGCAGTAGGAAGATTCCTCCCTTGTATGCTCTATCAATTCTTGACTGGACCCTGGTATCTTTCAATATTTGTTATTATTCTCTTTGTTGTATAAATTATTCTGAATTTATAATTTTGTTTTATATCTGCTCATACAGGTTTTCCCAAGTTCTCTTGAGTTCTTCATGTTTATTCTTTCTTATGGTAGGGACAATAGGGTATATTCATGTGCCACTTTGTTCAGCCAGTTTATTCATCATTTCATGGGCTTCTAATTGTTTCTAATTCTTTGTTACCACATGGACAAAAATGCTGCTATAAATACTTTTGTACATGTGGGACCTTTCTGTAATGTTTGGGCTAGCTTTCTGGAGGATCTTGGGACCAGCCTTGATCTTAGTGGAGGAGTGTGAGAGGCAGGAGAGCCATTAGAAGGATGGTCAAAATTGGACTGTCTCATTTCCAGTCCTTCTTAGCCCTTGAATACCTATTACAATTACATCATTACAGCATACTGAATATGTGTGAACTAGAGAATTAGTATATCACCATGCTACTTACTAAGTATATGTATACTAAAGAACCATCATCTCATCAATTCCACTGAGTTAACACCTTCTTCAGAGTTCTGGCCCTCTATACTTTTCCACTGATTTTTTTCCTCCTTTTGGTTTATGCTCAGTAGTGATGTCTTAAGTCAAAGGGTAATACAATTTTGTGACTTTTCTAGTAGGATGCATTGCTTCATAGTTCCACCATTGCATCAATGCATTTTTTTCTTATGTCTCACCAATATGTGTATTTTTTTTTTCATCATGGCCAATCAGATCCATGTGAAACCTTTTAAGAGTGTTTGATTTTCATGTATCTTATAATTTTGGAGTATTGTTTCAAGTGATGTTGATGATTTGTATTCCTTTTGAAAACTATTTATTCATATCTTTTGCCATCTAGTTCTAACATTCTGTGATTTTAGTAATGAATATAATAGAAATAAATCTTACACTTAGGTTCAAAAAGTCAGCTATAAAGTACTATGAATGAGATGTATTCAGAAATCAGTTCATAAAAAAGGGGTCTCTGAACAGGATAGAATTTGACATTGGAGTTGATTGACCCAAGGTAAGGTAGTGAAGTAGTATGAATCAGTGCAGGATTGGCTTTAATCCTAGCATCACTTTGCTTTCTGATTCAATGGCAGGATCCTTTGGCCTGCCTGGTCTGCTTAGTTCCTGAACTTTGAACAGGATGTGGGAAAATTTTGGTTTGTAGATAAGTGGAACAGCAAGATGAGTAAGCAGAGGGCTTTTGTTCTTTTATATTTGTATCAATTTCCTATACCTCTTGATTATTAGATATTTATTCAATAAATTTGCAGGAAAGATTTTTTTTCCTCAATTGATATTTGCCTTATACTAGTTTTTGTGCAAATTTTTTGTAAATGTTTGTATAATTAAAATTGTTTAATTTTGGTTTTTTATAATAATCTCTGTCCCTTGAGTAAGAATTTTCCCATGCCAGGCTTATGCAACACACATTTTTTTCCTTTTTCCTTTGATTTTTTTTTTTTTTCTTTTTGGATTTTACTTTTTTATTCTTGGGTCATGTATCAGTTTGGAATTAATTAGACTATATGGTTAAAAATATTGACCTCAATCTTATATTTTCTACCAAACTGCTTTCTTCTTTTTCTTGTAGTTTAACGTATTAAGGAGTCTTTATTCTAGTAGTTTGTTTTCTTGGACCTTATGACCATTTTTTCCCTACAACTATACTCATATTTAATATGATTCTTAAATTTACAGCCACTCTTTGGGGGCTGTCTTATTTATGTTCTATAGATAAAGAGCTGAGATAAAGTGAAGTTTGTGTTTATATCAGTTCCATAGTAAGATTTTTTAAAAAATATTTATAAAAATAATATAGGAGAGCTGGAAAGGATTTTAGGCAGCTTAGATATCTCAAGATCTTATGGACTGGATATCAGCTAGTCCAAAAGTATCAAACATGTGGCCCTTTCATGGAGCTGGAATCAGATTAAAATATAACTGGGAAATATTAATGAAATAAAAAAATAGTAAAACCTAGTTAACATTACATTTTAAAACAAAATTAGGATGCACACACATAGGGAATAGTGGCTTCTATTTCTAAAGCCATTAATAGTTGTGACAAAATCCGCCAGAAACGTCCTTACTAGCCCTTAGTTTTAATTTGTTGACGCTGTGGTAGATGGCAGTTAACCATTTTAAGAGAACAATTATTTATTGACGCCCAGTTACATGCAAATCATTGTTCTAGACGCTGTGGCTACAAAGGCCGGACAAAAACCCAAAACTTGCTTGCATTTTGCAGTAGGGATGCCATGGTACCCAGACAAACACAAGATAATCCGAGGAGGCAGAGACTGTTAGCGAGGAGAAGGACCCACAAAGGGCATGGGAGGAAGGGGCCCCTCACTTGGGGGACCCAGGGACTCCGCAGGGCACTGGGGTGGGCCGGGCGCGGACTGTGGGAAGTGTGATTTTGTGCAGTGCGAGCCGGGCCGCCCCATGGGACTCTGAATGCCAGTCTGGCGCTGCCAGTCTGGCGTGGTGGCGCCCACTGCCCTGGGCACGCACGCGGGAAGAACCAGGTTCATTTCAGCCTCAGACACTGGCCGGCCCCTGCTCGCTGGGAGACCAAGGGGAGGACTTCTCCTGGAAAACGGCCACGCCGGACCTGCGGTGCCCGCCGGCAGGAGGCGGGGCTGCGATGCAGACCGCGCTTCCCATTGGATGTGCAGAGATCGGAGGCGCTAAGGGCCTGGAGCACGGCGCTTCCAGTGGGGAAGAGGGCCCGGAAAGGCTCAGAAGGAGGTGGCCCCCAGCCGGCCCCTGAAGGCGAGCGGGACCCCCCACCCAGAGAGGAGGAGGAAGTTTGTTCCGGGAAGGCAGGGTGGCCTGTGCAAACGCAAACGACCGGAGCCCGGAGCGGAGGGGGAGCCACGGGGCAGCTCGTCCCAGTGTAGTGTGTGTGAGGGGAAGGACGGGGCTTCTCTTGCTCTGCGTGGGCTGCCTTCCGCCATCCCCCGCAGCGGTCACACTTCTGCGTCTAGTCCCAGCCCTCCTTGGAGAGTCCGGCTTCACATTTCCACATAGACTCCTAGAGCATCCAGAACTTTTTGAGTCAGAGGCACCTTGGACACCCGGAGGCCCGAGCCTCACCTTCCACACAGAAACGGACTCTGGAAGGTTACCTGAGGAGCTCCCAGGGGAGCGCGGTCTCAGGCGTGGGTTTTCTTTCTCTACATCCAGGCCCTCACAGCCCGCCTTCTGCAGGCCCGTGGGGCTCCGGGGATCCGCTTGCCTCGCCGCTCCACCGAGCCGCAAACCGCCCCTTTGCTGCTTCCGTTCAGAGCTCTGCAGACCGGCTGGGAGGCCTGCTGCTGTTGAGCCAGAAAGCCGGTGATGGCTCAGTCCCGAGAAGCCGGAGCGCTGTGGGGCTCCCGTCAGCCTGGAAGGAAATGGAAGGGACTAGAGGCCGTCTCCTCCCGAGGATTTTACCCTTCTGTGCCTGTGTGTCCTGGCCCTCTGACAACCAGTGAAGATTAGCACTCCTGTGCTGTCACCTACCTCCACAATGGGAGGAAACGGGAAATTTCAGCTAGAGGCTAGCAAACAGCAATGCTTTTTCCATATGCATGTTCACCATTCCCCCAAGGCCTATACCCCAGAGATCCGTGGCCCCCAGTTGGAAAGCCCTGATCTGGCAGACGAGGAAGCGGAGATGAGGGAGTGTCTATCACACCTGCTCTCCTCTCAGCGAGGGGCATGTAATTGGAATAGCCTTTTCACAAGGAAGCTGTGACTTTCCTAGTTCATTCCCTATGAGGGACAAGGGGCACTGTTATAAGCTCATTGGAGAGAAGACTCACCTATGCTGAACAGCTGCTGTTGTGATACTGTGATTTCGTCAAGACCGAGGTCAGGATGTGCAGCCTCTTTTGACTGACGTGACTGATGGGGTTAAATTGGAGGGTGAGCAATTAACTAGTCCAACTTACTCATTCTTGGTGTTATTAGCATCATGTGATCAGTGTTTTCATCCTGTGGTTTGAATTCTGACAAGATGATAGGGAGACCTAATATAGCGTGTGTGGAATTTTTTGTACATCTGCATATGTATGGTAATATATAAGTGTGTGTGTATAACATACTTATAATTGTGTATTATATTTGTATTTTATATATTTAGAGCTAGTATGTATTTCGATATATACATATGTATAAAATTATTTAGCTCTATGTAGTATATACACATATATAGTGTATATTTGTAATTGTGTATTATATTTTATACATTAAGAGCTAGTGTGTATGTATATATATGCACATGTATAAAATAATATTTAGCTATATACAGTACACACATGTGTAGTATTATGTTTACAATTGTACATTATATTTTACATATAATAAGATCTAATGACACATATGTATAAAATATTATTATTTATTTACTTAGCTGTTGTAGAGTACTGAACTGAAGGACCAGGCAAACCTAGGTTTACATCTACTCTCTGACTCTTAATGCTCATGTGAGCATGAGCAAATGGCCTAACCTCGCCACCTCCATTTCCTCAATTCTGAAATAGGGTTATAATAAAGGTGCAGTCTCTACTTCACAGAATTATTTTGAAACTCAAATGAGAAAACACTTTACACACCTTAAAGCCCTTACAGGTGTTTTATTGTTATTATCCAAAAACATTCTCAACAGGCTAGAAAAATAGGCTGAGATGAATGGTATGAAATTCAGTAGGGAGTCAGTATAAAATCCTTTACTTGGGTTCAGAAAGTCAGCTAGAAAACATTATGAGCAGGCCCTAGGACTTTTAGTGGCCTACAAGTTCCTTTTGAATTAGCAGCATGGGAGATACAAAGCTGACAGTATTTAGTGTCCTTCCTGAGTATGGGGTGTAGGAGCCCTGCCATTTTCAGGTTGGATCAGACCAGAGAGCATTGTGCCCAAATCTAGATGCCAGATTGTCAGTGAAAAGAGGAAGGCAGTGATAGTGAAAGGACTAGAAGCTGTGACATAAGCCAGCCAGTCAGTAAGTACTTATTAGGAATCTGTCCTGTGCACGATCCTACTCTTCAGGAGCAGGGACAGACACAAAGTGATGCAAGCCTTCAAGAAGCTAATTTTCTACAGGGGAGAGAGGAACAACAAAAAAGTAAATACATAATTTGAACGAGGGAAAGAGAGGAGACAGCAGGGAAAACTCTTCACAGAATCAGAGATTTAGAGCTAGAAGAAAGCCTTGGAAGCTCTCTCCCAGGCCCCTCTCTTAACACTGGAGAAAATTGAAGTTCGTGATTAGTGGTTGATTTGGGATTAGGCAGCACATGAATGAGGCTCGAAGGAAATTGGAGTGAAGAGAGGGCTTCTCCATTGTGAGAAATGACCATATAAAGACATGGAGGTAGGAGATAGAAGTCCAAGTTTGGGGATAGCATGTTGATCAGTTTAGCTGAGACCTAGTTGGTGAAGGGGAGTAAGGTGTCCATGTCCTGGAATAGTAGGCCTGGAGCAGATTGAGAAGGGTTTCTAGATACCAAACACCTGAAGATCGGTTGAAAGATGGTCAATCTAAAGAATGATTTGGGAAGAGCTGTACTAAAACCTTTAGAGTTGGCATTTGGAAGAGGGGTTAAATTTGTTCATGGCTCTATAGGACAGAAGTAGGAACTACCTAAGGTTGAAAGATTGGAGGTTAGAAGAAGACAATTTCAGCGTTCAACATAAGAAAAAACCAACTTAAAATGAGAGCTATCTTAAAAAAATAGAATGGGCTAGTGTGGGCAGTAAATACTGTGTTTTGTGATTGTGTAACACTCGTGCACTGCACACACCATACCCTATCTAAAATGCCATAGCAGGAATTCAGGTTTTAAGTAGGAGTTGAACGAGATAAGCCGCTGAGGTTCCCCAAAAGCCCATGATTTCCTGTACCCTTCTTTTTTGCAGAGAATATGCTTTCTACTTTTTCATGGAAGCCTCATTGTACAGCTGGTAAATTTATCTTTCATTCAAGGAGCAACCTAGTTAAATCTGGCGAAATTCATTTATAGAAACAGTGGCTGCCAGGTTAGGAAATGTTTTGACCACAGCAACTCAAAAAGATTGTCTTAAGGCATGGAGAACTTTGCTTCAGTAAGGGAGATTACTCATCCACACTAATTGAATTAATCACATTATGGTACTTCCAAATAGAATATTTACAGGCAGGAGACTGCAAAATGTTTGTTAGTATAATTGTTAGCAAATACTTATTTCACAGAAGCAGACATCTGGGTTTTGCGAGCCCACAAAAAGTTCAAGGATATTAGAAAACTGGAAGCTGCTCTTGTGTGTTCCTGGGAAGGCTCATCCCTTTTGGGTCTCTCTTTGTTCCTGGCCCCTTGGCCCATGTAGGAATCCAAGCCAGACCGCCTGCTCGTGCTGAAGGTCCTGTGGAAAGATTTCCTGGTATGCTATTCCTCCCGGCCTCTGCTTTGCTGGTCCGTGTGGTGGGCCCTCTCTACCTGTGGCTATTTCCAAGTGGTGAACTACACCCAGGGTCTCTGGGAGCAAGTGATGCCTTCTCGCAATGCTAATATCTATAATGGTGGAGTGGAAGCTGTTTCCACACTGCTGGGTAAGTCCATCCAGAGGCCACTGCCAGGCCCCTATTTCCCATTTGGTTCAGACTGGTCTCTAACCTCTCTCTTTACAGATGCCGTCTTAATTCCCATTCTGAGGCTTTTGTTCATCTTCTCTCTTCCTTCCCAGCCAAACCTTCTTCAGAGGCTAAATTCTTACCCTTTCTCTTTGAAACTCTCCTTGGCTGTGGTAGCCCAGGGAATCCCAATCTCTGAACCCTGATTATTCCCAGGCCATTTATCACAAAATTTCACCCCAAAGATAGTCCGGTATTATTCACTAATAAAAGTCTGAGGACATAAACTAATCTATTTATTTAGTGCCATACCAATCAGACTCCCAAGAAACTATTTTAATGACCTAGAAAAAATAACAACAAAATTCATATGGAAGAACAAAAGGTCGAGAATTTCAAAGGAATTAATGAAAAAAAAAAAATCAAATGAAGGTGGCCTAGCTGTACCTGATCTAAAACTATATTATAAAGCAGCAGTCACCAAAACCATTTGGTATTGGCTAAGAAATAGACTAGTTGATCAGTGGAATAGGTTAGGTTCACAAGGCAAGATAGTCAATAATGATAGCAATCTAGTGTTTGACAAATCCAAAGATCCCAACTTTTGGGATAAGAATTCATTATTTGACAAAAACTGCTGGGCAAACTGGAAATTAATATGGCAGAAATTAGGCATGACCCACACTTAATACCACATACCAAGATAAGATCAAAGTGGGTCCATGATTTAGGCATAAAGAACGAGATCATAAATAAATTAGAGGAACATAGGATAGTTTACCTCTCAGACTTGTGGAGGAGAAAAGAATTTGTAAACAAAGAAGAACTAGAGATCATTATTGATCACAGAATAGAAAATTTTGATTACATCAAATTAAAAAGCTTTTGTATAAACAAAACTAATGCAAACAAAATTAGAAGGGAAGCAACAAACTGGGAAAACATTTTTACAGTTAAAGGTTCTGATAAAGGCCTAATTTCCAAAATATATAGAGAACTGACTCTAATTTATAAGAAATCAATTGATAAATGGTCAAAGGATATGAACAGACAATGAAATTGAAACTATTTCCACTCATATGAGTGTTCCAAATCACTATTGTTCTGAGAAATGCACATTAAGACAACTCTGAGATACCACTACACATCTGTCAGATTGATTAAGATGACAGGAAAAAATAATGATGAATGGTGGAGGAGATGTGGGGAAAACTGGGACACTGTGAGGGACACAACTGGAGTTGTGAATGAATCCAATCATTCTGCAGAACAGTTTGGAATTATGCCCAAAAAAGGTATCAAACTGTGCATACCCTTTGATCCAGCAGTGCTACTACTAGGTTTGTATCCCAGTAGTATGTGCAAGAATGTTTGTGGCAGCCCTCTTTGTAGTGGCCAGAAACTGTGGATGCCCATCAATTGGAGATTGGCTGAATAAATTGTGGTATATGAATGTTATGGAATATTATTGTTCTGTAAGAAATGACCAGCAGGATGAATACAGAAAGGCTTAGAGAGACTTACAGGAACTGATGCTGAGTGAAATGAGCAGAACCAGGAGATCATTATACACTTCAACAGCAATACTGTATGAAGATGCATTCTGATGGAAGTGGATATCTTCAACAAAGAGAAGATTGAATTCAGTTCCAATTGATCAATGATGGACAGAATCAGCTACACCCAGAGAAGGAACACGGGGAAATGAATGTCAACTGTTTGCATTTTTGTTTTTCTTCCCAGCTTATTTTTACCTTCTGAATCCAATTCTTCCTTTGCAACAAAAAATTCCGTTCTGCACACATATATTGTATCTAGGATACACTAGCTGTGTGAAAGACAAGTCACTGAAACTCCTATCTACCTCAGTTCATTTATCTGTACAATGGGAACAATAATATCATCTACTTCCTAGAGTTAAGAGGATCAGATTTTGTAAAACACTTTACAAATCCTCTAAAATGCTATGTGTAGAGGGCCTGGTGGACATCAAGGATAGCAGAGTACTTCTAGTTAATCTCCTACTCAGTGTGATTGATAGGATAATGGTTCTCTAGTTAAACATATACTTAATGTGATGCAATGATATAATCCCTCTAGTTGGCATATGGTGATGTAATGGCTACAGCTGGCACATGCTCAGTTACTGTAGTGATGTAATTGTACTGAGGTATGTAAGGATTGAGAGGATTAGGAACTGGGAGTCTCAGATATAAAGACGGAGAAGACTCCAGACCCTGGACTTCATCCTTGACCAGCCTCATGGTGGCTCTCCTGCCTTCATCACTTCTCCATTTAAAGATGAAGGCCTGTCCAGAGATCCTCCAGAAAGCTAGCCCGGACATTACAGCTATGGAAATGCTATGATTACACTTCCTTTGTATATTCCATACCATATAATGCTTAAGAAATGCTTCTTGGCTGATCCATCTATGTAGTCTCTTCCAGCTTCCAAAATGTTATAGAGAGGATAATATTCTTCCAGGTTTGCAGAGTCCTTTATAAGCATCTTCTCATTTTAGCTCCACATTGATCCAAGAAGCTAAGTATTACTAGAGTCATTGTGTTCCTTGTATAGATGAGTAAACAAATGTGAGCTCCCTGAGGTTGTTAATTTGCCCATGCTTAGAAAGGATTTGAATCCAGGGCCCTGCTGATTCTAATCCAGCAGTGTTTTCACTGCCTAATGCTGTGTTTTGACAGGAGATAAATAGGAACATTTTATAGATGACTTGGATGCATTCAATGATTTGCTGTAATTCAAAAAGTCTCTTCTTGAGCAAAGTTTTGCATTAAATTTTTCTCCATACCATTAGTCAGGTACTTTCTACTAGAACCTATTTCCTTTGGTCAGATATTTTTCAAATAAAAATCTATTTAAAATTTTTTATTTTATTTTAATAGTTTGTATTTACCAGATATATGCATGGGTAATTTTACAACATTGACAATTGCCAAACCTTTTGTTCTAATTTTTCCCCTCCCCTCCCCAATTGCATGTTAAATATTTTAGAGTATAAATTAAATTATATATATATATATATATATATATATATATATATATATATATATATATATATATACATACACACACACACACACACACGTGTCCAAACAGTTGTTTTGCTGTACAAAAAGAATCAGACTTTGAAATAGTGTACAGTTAGCCTGTGAATGAAATCCAAAATGCAGGTGGACAAAAATAGAGGGATTGGGAATTCTATGTAGTGGTTCATAGCCATCCCCTAGAGTTCTTTTGCTGGGTGTAGCTGGTTCGGTTAATTACTGCTCTATTGGAACTGATTTGGTTCATCTCATTGTTGGAGAGGGCCACGTCCATCAGAATTGATCATCATATAGTATTGTTGTTGAAGTGTATAATGATCTCTTGGTCCTGCTCATTTCACTCAGCATCAGTTCATGTAAGTCTCTCCAGGCCTTTCTGAAATCATCCTGTTGGTCATTTCTTACAGAACAATAATATTCCATAACATTCATATACCACAATTTATTCAGCCATTCTCCAATTGATGGGCATCCATTCAGTTTCCAGTTTCTGGCCCTACAAAGAGGCTGCCACAAACATTCTAGCACATACAGGTCCCTTTCCCTTCTTTAAGATCTCTTTGGGATACAAGCTCAGTAACAACACTGCTGGGTCAAAGGGTATGCACAGTTTGATTAAAAATCTATTTTTAAAAAATAATTATTGCATCTGGCTGGGTATGAATTGAAATTTATTAAAACACAGATACATTTAATAGGTTGCTGAAGGAGTTGGGAAGTGTATTTTTGCTTTTTTTTTTTTTGTTGTTGATTTTTTCTTTTAAAGCAAATCAGTAGTTAAGTTTTTGATAGGGGCAGAGATGTGCCTAGAAAGGGGTTCTGACTCTGGCCTCCACTTTATTCTCTGGGGATATCAGCCTGTGGCTGGCACCATAGGACATGTCTGCTGTTACCATGGTGTGCCCATGGGTGTAAGTTTTTTCTGTTAGTCAGTAAGCCCAGAGACTATCCCAATTCATCCCAAACAATCGTGTCTCTTTGATTGATTTCACTCATTTGAATTTCCAGCCAAGTTTCTAGGAATTGTGATTTTGTTCCTGCCTTTGTTTTTTAGGGGCTGTTGCAGTGTTTGCAGTTGGTTACATAAAGATATCCTGGTCTACCTGGGGTGAGATGACGCTGTCTCTCTTCTCCCTGCTGATTGCAGCAGCTGTTTACGTAATGGACAAAGTGGATAACATCTGGGTCTGCTACTCATCCTATGTCATCTTCAGAATCATCTACATGCTGCTCATCACCATAGCAACGTACGTATTCAGGTTCCTAGGAACTTGGAAAAGGATGATGAGGCTATGTAGGAGAAATAGCACTTTGGGTTCCCCTCAGAGAATAACTTGTCTATTTTTTTAAAAAACTGGGATGTAAATGTAATGTTCCACTTTCAAGATAGGAGCAGTAACTTCTACATTATATAAATGTACATACACATTTTTGTGTAAATATACACAAAATGTCCTATCTAGATAGGACACTCCCCTCTAGTGGAAGGAGTCCTGAACTGTCAGCCAGAAGGCCTGGATGACAAACCTTGTTCTGCCACTTTCTGACTACAAATTATTTTAACATCTCCTGAATCTGGTTCTTTTTTGATAAAAATTTCCTCCCTCCCAGATGCCACAAGAAAAGACAAAATTTAAAAATAACTAATAGTAGCTAGGTAACGCAGTGGGTAGAGCGCGAATTTTAGGGTTAGGGTTGGGGTTAGAGGACCTGGGTTCAAATCTGGCCTCAGACACTTAACACTTTCTGGCTGTGCAACCCTGAGCAAGTCACTTAACCCTAACTGCCTCAGCAAAAAGTAAAAAAAAACTCTGAAAAGTATCAAGTTCTTTAGAAAGGCAAGGTTTCCCACACACATACCCCATGGTCGGAAATTCCCCTCACTGGTGCACACTGTCCACTCTTCTGTAAGTTGGTCTTGAGCACTGGGTCCCGGACACTGAAAGGTTAAGACTTGTGGCTGAGCCGAGAGGGCCAAGGGCAGGACTTAACTTCCATCTTCCTGAAGCCTTCCAAGACTGGCACCCTCGCCGCTGTGCTAACACCATAAAGTATTGTGAGGCACAACTATATGGTATTACTATTGTACACATGTAGGGAAAGTACTATGATGAGCTCATTCAACAATCTTTCATGAACTAATGTATGCATGTTTGTGTGAATCCACGTCAGTTTTTAGGCCTCTCTCTGAATGCCACAAATGTTTTTAGCTTGGTTAGGAGGGGGACTGGAGTGAGAAGAGGCGTGTTGTGAGTTAGGGTGGGAATCGTGGCCAGCTGAGGAGTCCCAGTTACTAAGTGGCTTGGTGCTCTGTTTCTAAGGTTCCAGATTGCTACCAACCTCAGCATGGAGCGTTACGCCCTGGTGTTTGGTGTGAACACCTTCATTGCCTTGGCGCTGCAGACTCTGCTCACCTTGATTGTGGTGGATGCCAAAGGCCTTGGTTTGGACATCACCACTCAGGTAAGTCCTGTGGCGTCCTTCCCAAGAATGACGCTCCTGCTTGGGCCCTGGCAGGTGGTTCTGTCTGAGCCTTTCCTCACCCTCCCCCTCAGATTCTTACTTGATGTTAAGGCTACCCTATTTTATGTCGAGGCTGCCTTTTCTCCCACCCAGGCTGACCTTCACTGCTTGTTTCCAATCCCAGTTTTGTTTTCTGCGTATACTGCCCCTCCCACCCAGGAAACTTTCTTTGTCCACTATTCCTGATCTCCCGCCACTTCGGTTAAAGAACACTTGAAATTCTATCTTCTTCAGGAAGCCTCTTCTGACTTCTAGAAGGATAGTAGGAGGATCACTCACTCTTTTACCATATGAATCTCTTGAAAGAAGGAAAAAAGATCTGTGCAAATCTCTATGGATAATATACTTTAATTCATTTGGTGGTTGTCCTTGTTATCATATGTAGCATATCCATTACTTGTTTGTCTGCACACCTGCCTTCTACGTGGGCATATTAGAATAATAAACAAAAAGTCTCTGTTCCAAATCCTTCCTCACCCATCTGCTATATGTAAGTTCTATCATTATATACATCCAAGATAATCCCAATATACTTTGGATGGAAAATTCCATGCCTGTGGAGAGAAAGAACTATGGAGACTGTAGATCCAAGGATGTCATTTTC